>NW_021705749.1:17266-45354 GCF_003719475.1 Trypanosoma rangeli
CGGCAAAACTCAAGCAGTTGATCGTGAATGGGCCGCAGAGAGCGATGTTCCTTCTCAGCCTGCAGCATCGTCAGTGCAATGCGTCGCTTGCCGGACTCGTCGTTGCGTGCAGTGGCAAATACGATCGGTAGGGTTTCCCTCATGCGTGAGCTGCGCTCTGGCCACGCACGCGCGACCCGCTCCGTCACTTTCCTAAATGCCCCCACGTGCTCCCGCAAATCAGTTGTCCAGAGATCATGCCCCCCCCCTGCCGTACCGCCCACCTCGGCCCCGTCTTCCCTCTTGTCAGTATGCTCGTGCTGCAACTTTTTGTTCCCTCGCCGCTGCTGCTGCTGCTGATTCCCTGTCTTCTTGGGCCCCACGGCACCGCCGTCACTCAGCGTAGATTTTTCTTCGGCTTTTGCCACGAAGCTCCGAGCGGCGCACACAATGATTCCAGCATCTCCTTGCATCAGCTCCTGCGCAACGCGGTCAGCGGCCTTTGACAGGCTTCGCTGCAGCAAGTAATTAATGAGGTGCACAAAACACGGAAGCGTTGACTCCTCCAGCGTCGCAAGCCACACAAACGACTCCTCCAATTCGCACACAAATCGCACCGTCACGCTGTGCACCGTCCACTGCACCAACCGCGCTATCCACGCCCATGCCAGCTGACCCTCCTCGTCGGATGGATTGCGATGCCTGACGGCCCACAGCATTACACTCAGCAAAAGCGGCCATTCCAACACCCCCTTCTTTGTGCTACTCATCGTGATATGGTGCAGCTTCGTCATGGATACCCCCTGCGACAGAGCGGACACGAGAAGTGAGCAGAGAGCAGATATGCTTGGCGCTGGCCAGTTGGTAAGCGCACCCTCACCCCGACGCAAGGCATCCTCAATAGGATGAACACACGCACGAAACGTAGGAAGAAACGACGGAACCGCACTCAGCCACGACATCCGCAAGTGAAATACCTCTGCATACAATTCCATCATAAGAAACATGCGTTGCGACAAAAATACAACCTTCTCTGCAGGGCCTTGTTTGACCTCGCCCTTTGAGTTGGACACGGTAATCATCATTGGGTGCAATTGTTGTGTCATACGGTGCCAAAACTCTTCCCGACGAGGAATAGCCTTCAATAAGGCGGCCTGCACTTTGGCATCAAATGTTTCCCACTCTTCGCGACTGCCCTCATCTTTTTCATCCTCCGATTGGACGTCCTGCAGCTTCGCCACGAGGTGTTGAATGGTTTTAGCACGTGTAAGAATTGCACAGGTCAACTGAATGGAAAACGAAAGCAACAACAAGTCACTGGATCCATTGATGAGGCGATGCACGTACTCCGCCACCCATACGGGGCATATCTCCTCAACCACACGCTCTGCGCTCATGGAGAAAAACATCGTCGCCCTCGCCTCCACCGTCTCCAGCCTTGCCTTACCGGCGGCAAGATGGTAGGGAATAGGCGTTAGCATGGCGCGTGTCATGGTGTTCAGCGTCGCCACCGCAGCGGTGGTGGTGGAAATGCGACTTGTGCCATCGTCGTCCCCCAGATGGCTTGAAACACGTGTGAAGAAGGGCCGAATCAGGTCCGGTGCCTGGTGAAGAATAAAAATCACCAGCCGTGCAGACGCTGGGGAACTCTTCGGGCGTAATTGCCGCAGAATGAAGAAAAGCAAATAGTTCGGCATCCCCCGGTCCTCTGCCTCAAGCCGCATCACTTGATAATCGCACGGGGACTCCACCAGCTCAACCACAATTCGGCGCAAGATGCTGGAGGCGTACTCGGACACCAATGCGTGGTCAACCGCCTTCACGAGCAGGCGGACGATGTTCTTCTGCGCCAACAGAACTGACCGCTTGCGTGCTGACGGCATACGCCCTTCCATGAAGAGTTCGCCAAACACGCGGAGGGCCGCACGAGCGAGGTTGACGCCGGTTTCTGTGCCCTCCTGCAGCAGCTCCGCGGCATCTTCCAGAAGATGAGTGAGGTACCCGTGGGCGCAGACCACAATCTCGACGGTGCTTGCGTGTGGGGTTGCGACGAGGTTGAGGAGAAACTGCACCCGCACCATTCGGATGCGCCGCTGTGAGTACGGCAGCTGCAAACGGAAACAGGAAAGCTGCAGCGGCACGGTGTTACCGAAGCGGGAGAGAACCAACTTGGGGAGGCTGATCGCCACGACCGCGAGGAACTGCAGGGCAGCCATCGTTACAGGCAACATCGCATCCGAGAGCGACGCCAGTCCCCGTCGCAGTACCCAGAACGCCTTGCCACGACACATCTCCCGCAGAACACTCGAGCGCACACCAGCGTTGTCGCACGCTTCCACCAGCTGTGTTACCGTCTGCAGCGCAGGCGCACACAACTCCCGCCGCTGCATCACCTCCTGCAGCGCTAAGAGCCCCTGCGGATGCAGCAGAAAAGCGGAGGCAAAAGCCCCATCCGTCGTCGCATGGCGGCGAATCTTCTCAAGGCCTTCCGTCACCGTGTCGGCGTACTTGGACAAGAGGTAGCCCACAAGCGGCTCGACTAGAGCCATTTTCCCTCAACAACACTCACACACGCGCGCACACACCCACAGACGCTCCTTAACGTACAAAGCCGCCAACGTCAAACGCCCTACGTATTCTTCGCACCGGCCTCAGCAAGTGCGGTGTAGATAGAGAAACACAGAGAGAGAGAGAGAGAAAGAGAAAGAAGGGGAAAAAAAAGAGCAATGAATGCCGTGAAGACCAACACGCCGCGCGAGAAAAGTGGCGACAATAATGATAGTAGACCAAGTGACACACACACGGACAAGCCGGGCGACCTCCTTTTCACTACTTGTACAGAACTGCAAAAACCAGTTCAGTGCATACACCTCCACTTCATCCTATACAAAACTATTGATGTACTGCGCTCTACTAATCTACATGTCAAAGATCGTTTGCGTCTCAGTGTTCACATAGTTATCGAAAGACCCTTCCGCCAGATGTTGCTCGTGTGAGCCTCTTAGCACGAAGACACGCCCGAGCCGGCAGGCGTCTTGGAGTAGTCGGCGCTCAACAATGATATCAAGTGTCCCATTGAGGACACCGGGTCGTGCGTACGTAAACACAAAGATCTGATACGTGTGCTCAGCGGAGCGCCCTACCGCAAAGGTACTGCCCGTACCGTGGCGTCACGAGGCCTCAGGCTTCTTCGCCACTATGTAGAGAGGATGCGACGCAACGTAGGTTTGCACCGCCGGCACCGCCATCATGAAAAACAACACTGTCCAGCCAATAAACAAACTCTTTATGGAAGACGTCATGACACTTGGCCCCAAACACTGACAGTTGAACATAAATGAGAAAAAAACAACGAAAAGTATGTCGTAGCAGGCAATTGGCGCACGACACCTCTCAAACAAACACCGCACAGTGTCACAAACGTGGCTCTGAAATAGCACTTCTCTTCTGCGCAAGTTGATACCCGGCAGGCAGATGGCACACAGTAGCAGCCGCAGTGTCCCGGTGTTGCTTGGGTATCCCTGCAAAAGAGGTAATGCCAACGCAATAAAGCAAGACCGTTGTCGTGAAAAAAAGGAGAGGTGTGGGAAAGCTGGGTTCAACGCAATTGCCCCATCATCGACACCAGCAAAACCAGAAGCAAACCAACCTCCTCCCGAAGTCACCTTCAAAGCCAACAATCCAAATAATAATAACAATAATAGTAACAACAGTAGTAAGAATAAGGCATGGCGCAACGTGCGCCCCGATAACTACACCTGCCCTCCCTTCGGTAGGAGGGCATCCACACTCTGTGCCTCATCAAACATCACGTCATAGACCTTCATATCCTTCATGTTCGTGAACTGCCTCAGCGAGCGCTCCACCAGCTCGTCCTGCAGGTGCTCTTTCCGTACCACACTAAGAATAAAGAGTTTCTTGGGCGGCGTTGGGTGCTCCCCCGGGAGTAGAAGACTGGTGGAGAGCACCAGTTTCTTGGGAAGGTTTGGATAAATCATGTACAGGCCGTTGCGGTACATGTGATAGACCAGGTACTTCTTCCATGAGGACTTGTAGTTCCAGTAGTTGCTTGTAGGATTCCGTGCGCCTTCCAAACGCCTTACCTTTATATCCTTTTCCTTTTCCTTCTCAAAGAACTCCCGAAACCTCCGCCAGGGCCCCGGGAGGTACACAGATCCCCAGCTGCAGGGTTGCTGTAAGAGAAAAGGGGCGTAGTTATTATTCACGTGGACACGTTTGTTGGATAGCTCATCGAAGATGGGCCGAAAGAGAGCGAGGCCAACAAAGCGGGGATCAGCCTCTATGGCGTTGTGGGCCCCGACCGGTGCGTACTGCCCGAGTGTGTCGTGTGCCCACGAGAACCAGTACGGCGACACTACCACATCATCCTCAAAGAAAGCGGCCACCTCAATTTCGCTTGTGGGCTGCCACGCCTCCATGATGGAGAGTCGAAGCCCGACATTGACCAACCGCTGGTGTATCTTATACCGACCGTGGATCCATATGAAGTTTCTAAGAAGCTGCAGGATGGCGGATTGGTTCTGTTGCATCTGAGGAGTATCATTTCGCCTGTAATCCACAAACACTTCCAAGTCAACTGAGCTGGCAGACGCCTTGGAGTAGTCGGCGTTCAACAACGACGTCAGTGTCCCATTAAGGCCATCGGGTCGTGCGTACGTAAACACAAAGATCCGATACGTGTGCTCAGCGGAGCGCCCTACGCCAATCGAAGCAGCGGCAGAAATTTATCATGTATGTCATTTTTTTCTGTGCATGCTGCACGGTCGTATAAAATAAAGCCCCAATAAACCATAAAAGATGTACAAATGCACAGCGTGACCATCACGCAGGCCAGTGCCCCTTTTTCCCATAAGAGGCGCTTGTACGCAACACGGCGGCTCATGGGAATTATTTCTTTCTCCTCCTCTTTGTGTGGTGTTGCTATTGTTGCTGGATTCAGAAAATGTATCGCGTGCATGCAGGCAGCACGGATGCTGGGGAAAAGTGCCACCAGTGAAGTGGGCGCAGTTGAGACCGTTGCATCAGGACCTTGGACGACGGCAAGAAAAAGAGGAGGATAAAAATGGAAACGAACGGTGTTTTTTTTTTGTTGTTGTTGTTGGCCGTATGCAAATAGTCAGCAGCGGCCACAGCTGAGTCCTTGTGAGTGCATGCGGCAACACACAACTGCGGAGTTGCGTTTGAAGGCTGACGTCACAAACGTCGACAATGACGCATTGTTATTATTGACGTGACGCAGCGAGAAACGTACAAAACAGTAACGGCGTGGTACAACAACTGTCGTTGCTGGAGCACACGCCCGTAGTTGATGACTGCCTCCATCGCGGAGACAACACCGTTTATACAGGGCAACAATTAATGCATCTTCTTCCTCCTCTTTGTAATGATACTGCTCATTCCCCAACTTAGCATGTCGTGCGATGCGTAGCGGCGATTGCTTGTTGGTAGCTTAATAATAAATTCTGGGCGGTCTCCCTCGCCACACTAGAGGCACTATGGAAGTAGCCAAAGTTGCAGTAGTCCGTGCAACTGGCCTTGTTGAAACAGCAGGGGAGCAAGCGCCATGACGTGAGGCAGCCTATCAACGGCCTGCAGGTGATGCACGCAGGTGTCAAAGGGCATTCCACAGAGGTGCTTCGCAGTCGTGGCACAACGACCAACATTCAGCGAGGTGGTCCGCCAGTCCACCTCCGTGGGGAACGCCGCCGTTGTCAATGACATGCTTCAGCGCTAAAAGGCCCACAACGAGAAATTCGCAGTGAAATACTTCTGCCAGTTGAGCTGCAAGGATACCATTGCCACCGTTGACGTCAATGAGTGTATCAACGCCTATTGGGTCCTCGCCCAGCAGCGGCAAAAAGCGACAACAGGAGCTCACAAACACCAATTTCTTGCGTCCAAACTCTTCAATGCGTAAAGTGAGGAGCGGCCCAGAAACATCAAACGTGTGGGCGCCAACGAGTTGACGTCACCACCCCGTCTCGCCTGTTCTACCTCCTTCGCTTCGCTGCTTATGGGCCTGTCGGGCCCGGCAGCGCACGTGCCCTTTGTGGTTCCACCAAACATGTGGTAGACCGTCATTCCTGACTTGAATCGGAGCGGAAATGACTGGTTTGTCTCCGCCGTGGGTACACGCAACCAACTCCCACACGTACATCTTCTGCAAAAAGGGAGACCGCATCGACGCCACGTGTGAAGTCGACAGCGCCTCCGGCGCCTCATTGTGGGATTCTGAGAACACGCGCAGCAAATCCCCTCCATGAAGGCCTGCAAAAGCCTTCAGGTGGCTAAAAGGGAGGGGCCTCTCATGCGCCAGTGACGGCAGACCACCCACCAACACCGACGCCAACGTCCTGCGTCGCACTTCTAAGGGGAAGGATCAACCCGCGCCTAGCACCTTCATCAGCAGCGACGCGTGCGCGCAGACGCGCTGCATTCGTAATAACTTCTTCTTCAACAGGGACGGACCACACGGCATCAGCCCAGCCTGTGACCGCCCACCCCCGCGCCCCAGTCACACGCACACAGACATGTGAGAGGATGCTCCGAAACAAACCGCAATAATAAAAAAAAAAAAAAGAGACGCAGAACGCAACAATAAAAAAGTAAAGCGGGAAAAATAAACATCCGCTATTTGAGGCAGTCACCCCTCCCCCTCCCCCAAAAAAGCAAAAGGGAAGAGTAAAGAGGGAAAATGCTGAGATAAAGAAACAGGGGGTGAAGTGCGCAGGTCAAACATTTCACGTTCCCCGAAAGCAGCACATGAAGCGTCAATGTTGGGGTTGCTTCTGCTCGCGCCAGTATTGAAAAATTACGGTTTAAAACTGTCATTACCTCGGCGAAGTAATGCAGGAAAAAAAGTACACGTCAGAAGCCATGCTCCGAGGGAACTGCGCTGGAGCTTCCAGACACATCGCCCACAGGACCCTCGGCTTCCTTCAACAGCAGCACCAGGCGCTCTCGCCTTGTATACAACTCCCGCCGGAAGGCCTCTTGATCAGCCATAGAAACCGCAGAAAGAAACTTAGCGCTTATTGTAGCCACCTCATGGCCAATTTTATCTATAGCTTTAAGAAGCGAGGCATGCTGGGTTTTCGCCACTGATCCACGGCGCCAAGAGTTCGTTGCCGTTGTCGTTGCGGCAACAACCGTCATATTTTCTGTTCGTGGCACTTTTACGGTCGAGGCGTACAGCGAGGCGTGATCGTCCTGCGCTCGCTCACCCTCTTGAAGGGCCTCGAGAGGTACATCCGACACTCCGTCGAAGAAGTCCGCACGCCGCTTTAATACGCCCGAAGCAGCAACGCTCGAGACCAACACATCCTCCAGTGCCGCCAGTACCTCGGCCTCAGCCCGCTGGGAGGGGATACAGAGCTCCTCCCGCAAGTCTTCTAGAACACGCGTTTGCTGCTTCGTCAAGGATCCAGCGCTTCGCATGCACAACACGCGGCATACGCTGCGATAGCAGAGCAGTTCCTCCTCCCGCGCACTCTTGTAGAGCTCAAACGCAGGGATCGGTTGCAGCTTCCCCTGAGACGCTTTTGCCGCCTCCGTGCTGGTGTAAAAGATGCCTGCACTGCTCCCTCCGGCGCGCATACGTGGGAACCACTGACCTATTTGTACTCTCACTGCAGGGAGGAAGAGAAGTAGCGCACACGAGCGGTGACAGGCAGCACACCCGCCACCATAGACGCAAAAAAATGAGTAACAAGGCCGCACATCCCGCCTGTTCTCCGTGGAGGAAAAACAACAACAGCAACAACACAGCGATGCTTGTGACACAGCAGAAAATAGGGAACGTTTACCGAATACCCTCTGAACTAGAGACACCCAGACACCACAATTTAACCCAAGTGAAGAGCACCAAAGAAAAAAAAAACACACACAACAAAAAAAAAGGTACAATTTTTAAAAAATATAAAATATGTTAGTGCTAATGAAAAACTATTGTTATATGTAGCTAATAACAAAGAAAGAGCTGCTCACTCACACGGCGTAGACTGGGTCTCTTATGGAAAGGGTGTTGTTGCCGTAATGGTGCCATCAACAAGATCATGCAACCATGTATCTATCGCTGCCTTGGGTGGCTTTATTGTCGCCTTCATCCTTCCTTGTCGTATAGCGACGACTATTAAGTCCTCCTCCTCCGTTGATGCGTCTTCGCCCTTAAAATCGTGTGCTTCTTCTTGGTGGTGCTGAGAAAGCCATGGAGCCAGAATTGGATCCGTTGGCGACGCAAGACGTACGGCAAATCGTAAATCCTCGGCAAGCGATGGAAGCGCCGGCAACCCTTCCCCACCGGGATGAAACAAAAGAAGAAGAAATCCCTTCCCAACCTTTGCCGCCTCCAAGTCTGCAGCGGTGAAGGAAAGCAACTGTTTTTCGTTTTTCGCCATACGGTTTGCGTCACTGTGGCTGCATCCACCCGTCTCGGCGGTTGCCTTGGGCGCGGTGGAGGCTGCCGCTTCGCCATTGCTGTTGCCGTTGCTACCAGTGGTGGCAGTGTTGGCGGTCTCGTTGCCCAGGAGGCCGAATCGGTTGAGGACTTTGTGCATGATGAACATCATCAAAAAGGGGTAGGAGTTGGATAAAAATGAGTATATGACACTGAAAACCCAGCGGAATTTGATGTACAAGTACTGCACATGTGACAAGTAAAACGGCCGTGAGTTCATCAAACGTGAGAGTGGCGTTGCGAGGTGCAACGGGGTGTCTGCCTGCTCCCCCCCTGTCAGCAGACGGGAGAGCGACTCCGCAATTTGGCTTGGATTTGAATCGGGGAGCAAAAAGTGCAGGTTGTTCTCGTCGCCGTCCATGATGGCCACAAGTGTGTCGTGCGCCGACGTCGGTAGGACGTCACGCAGACTTGACTCACTGTCCAGGCACACGTACCCCACCGCAAACGGTTTGTAGTCCCCCGCCAGGACGTTCTTCCAAACGTCACTTGGCGGTTCCACACAGCTCTCGCGCAGCCACAACAGACAGTGCCGCCGACACACCTCGTAAAGCGAGTTGCTCGTCACGTAAGTCACGTCTGCCATTCCCGGGTGTCGTGGAGGCAGAGACTCCCGCACAAACGCGTTTGCCTTACGATACGAGAGGGCGGCACTGACGCCAATGCTGACGCCGCTGCAGTTCCTCATGAAGTGTGACTTCTCCACAGATGCCACGCCACCAGCTTTGGCGAGTCGATGCGAGGAGACGACGATGAATTCTGGCATTGGCACAAGCTCTCCGTCGCGGTTGCGTGCCTCTATCGGCTGCTCGCAGTAGTTCTCTACAAAATCCTGAAGTGCCGCCCGCGGCACGGAGCGAACCACGGCCATGCCCTCGTACACATACGAAAGGGTGAGAGCCACAGACTCCACCGTCAGCGGCGGCAGCAGGACACGCAATGTGTCTGCAGTACCACGCTCCTCCTGCAGCCACTCCAGAATTGCCTCTGTACCATTTGACACCTTCAAAGAATTGATTTCAGTGTACCTATCGTAAAAGAAATTCATAACAAAGTCCAAGAGCGCTGTGAAGGCGCTAGTCCTACTCCGAGATTTAACCGCGTCTTTTATCTGCAGCATGGTCCACGCTTTTCCATCGATAAAGGCGTATACCCCGACCTCTCCATTGTAGGAGAGGTCTAGCGCTTTCAGCAGCGATGGCCCTTCCATGGAGTAGGCGTCAATGCGAAGCATCTCCACCACGCCTCCCTCAACAAGACTCGATTTCGTAAGTCCTTCCCAGTTGGAGGCAAACCAGCGGCAGGAGTTACAAGTGTCGTCGTACACCTGCAGCAGAAACAACCGATTTCCACGAAAGTTTAGAATCCGTTGCGCCGTGCGTAGTGACTCCAGCTGCTGACTCTTGGAGAGAATAGGCGACTGCTGATGGAAGTACTCAAATATCTGCTGCGTTGAAAATTCTGCAGTGTCAAACTTCTCCCCTGGGACGGCTCCAAAGTTGTCATAGTCCTGCCGCTGAATGTCGTCAGACAAGACCTTATACGCCTGAAGCAACTGCACCATGTGCTCCTTGGCTGCCTCCTTCGCCTCATACGTCTCCTGCATGTCCGGGTGATGCTCACGGGCGAGCTTTCGAAAGGCCCTTTTAATTTCCTCCTTTGTAGACCCCCGCGCCACACCGAGTCGCCCGTACAAGTCATTGCTATCCACGCTGCCAAATAGACGTGCCTGCGCCGGGGTCGGCAAAAAAAGCAACGCCGCCGTTGCCACCACCAATACCACCACAAGCAGCAGGCGCGCTAACAAAAATTGCTGTTGGCGCCTCATTTCTCCTTGTTGTTGTTGTTTTTTTTTTCCTACCGTTTTTCCCCTTCTAATTATATTTAACTAATTAATTGTTCTTGGAAAAGAATTCGCGCTCTGTGCGACCACCGTATATGTGCGGGGCGCTTTCAGCTTCAAATCTGTGTAACGCTGCGTTCGTACTGCAGTCGCTTCGGGCAACGACGGAGCGCCACACCGCAGAAAAAACAAGTAAAGCGCAACGACGTTGTATGTGTTTGGCGGCACAACTTCCCACCGACACGCAGGCAGTGACACACAGACACAAAATAATAATAATAACTCGGCCACTCATAGAAATACAGTGAGAAAAAAGACAAACTAACAAGATAATAAATAAATAAACAATAAAAAATAACAACCTCGCTGCTGGAAGATATGACTGCAGCGATCATGCCTGTAAGCCCGTACTGTACGTGACTGTGCATGCATGTAGTTGCGTGTATTGATGTGTCCCTGCATGACGTTGTCTGTCGTCAGCAAAACAGTGTGAAGAGGGAAACCCAAAAACAGAAAAAAATAACAACTAAAAAGTCCCAGCAGGATGCATGTAAAAATAAAAATGAGGTAAAAAAAACAGTAATGAAGCCACAAAACAAATAAACAAAGAGAAAGAAAAAAAAGTGTAGTTGTGGTGGTGGGGAGTCACTCAGCGGCCAGCGTAAGCAGCTCATCATCTGTCTCCTGCTTCCATCTGAGGTGGGCCGCCAGTTCATGATCCACCTCCTGCTGGAGGTCAGCAAGAGAATTGATGGCCCGTCGCAAGAGGTCCGCTTCCAAGCCGGTTGATGTCATCAATGAGGTGAACGCAACGTCCTCAGGAAGCCCTCCGTCATGTTCTTCCGCCTTTCTCTTCTTCTGCGGTTGACACTGCAGGAGTTGCCTAAGAAGGTCGTTTACGGCACAGGCTCGAGTATCAGCTTCTTTCGCGTCTTCGATGTCGTCCTTTCCAATGCTTAGTGCCGACGGCTCCAACGGCATCCCCTGCGAAGTATTATTCGCCATGGAGAGGGCGCATCGATCCACTTCGTCGCATTCCTGCCGCAAGTCGGCTTCGGCCCTCAAACATAGCTCGCGAAGTGCATCCAGTCGCGCTTCCTGTTCTGTTTGCGTATCTGTAGCCATCTTTAGGCGACACAGCGCCTCTGCCTTCTGCTGCTCTTCCACTAGCAGTGCGGTGTACATCTGCGTTGCCTGCGTGTGAAGCGTCGTCCACTGTGCCTCCATCTCCGCCGTTTTGGCCGCCAGCTCAACCTCTTGCCTCGCCACTTCACCATCTTTGGTTTCCACGGAAGAGCGGTAGGTGGCCTCACACTGCATGTGTACAAGCGCTGTTTGCAACGACTTTTGCCAGGCGGAGAGCAAACTCTCGTGCATGGACGTTTCTCTCTGTACTGCAATGGATTCCTGTTGCAGGTTGGTATGGGCGTCCACAATGCGTGCATCGAGGACGCCAACACGCTCCGAGAGGAGTTGTACCAACGCAAGCTGCTCTTCCAGGCTTGCGGAGAGGTTCCTTGATGCCGCAGCCGCTTCTCGCAGGGAGACGTGTGTCCGACACACCGTGAACCAGCGTGACCGCATCATATCCACCTGTTCATGTGGAACAATGGCACAGCAAAGACCCACCTTTTCACCTTCGCCCTCTATGGTTTCCCCCAGACTGACACAGGCGTCAAGTTCATCCATGCAGGCGCTCGCGTAAACCTCACATACCTCCTCCTCCTCCTCCACATTAGTGACACCGTAGACAGGAGGTGGTATGAGTAGTGCACGAACTGCACCTGAAGCGTCATGACGAAGCAGCTGCTCACACAAATGGAGAGCCGTCGCACACTCCGGCTGCTGTCTCCACACTCCGCGTGACCACTCCAGAAGCATATCTTCAAAGCCAACAGGAATTACATGCTGCTTCTCAATGTGTTTGATGCGCTCGTCGAGGACGGATTGCCGCCTTCGAAGGTCATTCGTTGCTGTACGCCATTCATTTGGGGCCCGCCCTTGGGTCTGTTCATGGCACCGCTCCAGGAGACGCACAACGTCGCCACTCTTGGCCGTGTACTGCGTGACAAACTCATAAAGTGTCGCGGCGATTTTCTCAGAGGAACGCCGTACGCCAGCAAAGATGCCCTGATCCTCCTTCATTTGGGCGAGCATAACGTGAATCTCTCGCAGCTGCTCCTCACGTTCTTTAACACGGTGCTCCTCCGTTTCAATCCTCGCCTCCAGTACTGCCTTCTGCTCCTGCAGCCTGCTGATGGTCGTCTGCACCTTGCAGTTGAGCTTCTCCACCTCTTCAGCTTCCGCGGTCAACGCCGACACCATTGTCAGGTCCTTTGTGCGTTGCTTAAACATTGACATCGCGGCGTGGCGCATCGCAGCAAAGTTGTCCTCCGCCGCTGCCTCAGCCCTGCTGGCAGCTGCCATTATGGTAGTTGCAATGGTGGCAGCGGCGGGGCGCTGCTGCTGCCGTTGGTCCGACATGGAAAATTGCACCCGCAGGTACTGTGCCTTTCCGCTCAAAAGCTACGCACAGAAACAACACAAAACGGAAAAAAACCACATATATATATATACAGAGAGAGAGAGAGAGAGACATACATATACATATTATACATATAACAAATACACACATGCACATGCACATGCACGGCACAGACAGAGTAAAAGTAACAATGAGCGTTAAGATGGGCGTATACACCCAAGATTAAACAAGACAAACAGGTCCGTGCAGCGCGGTGTGCATGCGTGGAGACCCGCTTTTTGTGCCCAACCGCGATGCCACTGACTACAGTTCCCCACCACAACCACCTCACGATTTTTTTTCCCCCTGCCTCCTCATTTCTCTTGCAGAGTGCATGGGGAACATTGTGTCCTGACTCCGGTCTCCTCCTGCTTCTTCCTGTCGCCGCCGCTTCTGTCGCTTCTCGGTAGCCACCTGCTTCGCCAGCCCCTTCGGCAACGCCGGCGCCCGCAAGTTGACACAGAAACGCTTGCTGCCACTGCTAACACACACTGCTGTTGGGTCCTCTGCAGTCTCGTCCTCTTGACTACTGGCGCTATGAGCATCCTTGGCGTCGTCGCAGTGAGGTTCCGCCTGACATTGTTCATAGCTTGCAGACTTTTCCTTCCTGTTAGGCTCAGCACCATCATTGCGGGTGCCGTCAGTGGCGCCCGCGGCCATGTTGGTATCAGCAACCTTTTCAGAAGCACTAACCTTGTGCACGAAGGAGCGCCGTGCGAAACTGTACGACTCCCGCGAGAAACCTGTGTCATACAGAATTGTTGCACTGCGCCACTTCCTTGCCAACGGGGATTGACCAATTGCCACCCCACTCGCAGCATGGTCGGCACCAGACGCCACCTGTAGTTGCTCCTCCAACCGTTTTTTGTTGCTCAATCTCAAAGAGTTCGCGGCGTTTTGTCTCCTCCTTCCGCTGCATAAATTTCATGCCACGCAGCACCTCCAAAGTCTTTGATTTGTCCATCGCCAAAGTAAGAATGGGGACGTGGCAGTGAAAGAGACCCACCACGTAGTTCACCACAATATATGCAAACGTTTTGTTTTCTGTAGGAGTGCTTCAATGGCAGTGATCTCTGCAGTGAGCTTTTGTGCACAGGCAATCGTGTTACTAGAGTTCCTCGCCCCAGCGGCAACAATAACAGAGAGAGAAAGTGAGAGAAATGCAATAATAATAATAATCATCATCATAATAGTCATAGTTAAGCATAAAACAAAGACACAATGAACAAAGACGGCGGACACTATTTACCATCCACTGATATCCACCTTCTCAGCGAGATGGCATTTCCAACATTTCATTTCTGCCTTGCGTTGAACCCTGTTTCCGTGGCTAACACGTTTTCCATTGTTTCTCTCGTCGCACCAGCAACACAAACCCTTCTGCACCCTCATTCCAACGTCTCCGTTTCCTTTCAGGCACCCGATTATTATTTATATCATATATGTACGTTTACCTTCCCGGCAACGCGGTATTGGCTGCTGTTTTTGCAGCTGCAGTTTCTGCTCGTGTGCCATTATTGTACGGAACAAGGCACGGAGTGAATATATATGTAGAGAGAAACAAGGGTTGGGAGGAAAAGGAGGGAAACCAAAAAAAAAAAGAAAAAAAAAAACAAGCAGAAACTCAACTTTACATAATAAAATTATGAACCGCCCTGCACACGTGGAACAACGCCTTTCCTGACGCTGTCCCGCATCTGTGGCATGGGCCTGGCGTTCTTGTACGCAGGCAGATGCGGGCGGGGGTTGCTGTTGACGGGGAGGCGTTGTGTCTGGTTCGGAAAGACACGGGGCTGAACCGCAGCTCCGCTCACTCGCACCCCACCCACCGCATCAAGGGAAAAGGAGGGATCAAGAACAATGCTATGGGGCGCCGAGTACTCCGTCGTCCGCATCATCTCCGCCTTGTCCCGCTCCTCATCCGTAACCTCCTTATTGTCTAGCACCGCCAAGGCGGGCAGAGCGGCAATCGTCTGAGCACGGTACGGTGGCTTGCGTGCGACGGAATTTCCAAGGAACGTCGCTGTGGCGAGACAAGTGGCGTTCCGGAGATCGTTGAGGAGCAGCCGCAAATCACCAAGCCGGTTGGAGGCCAGATCAAGTGTCCCGAGGCGAATAAGCGGCTGAAGACCCTCCGTGGAACGAATACAATTTTCCTCAGCAGATATGTCCGTCAGCTGCAAATTGTTCACAAAACAGTCGGGTCCCAGCGCTCGCAGTTTATTGTTGTCAAGAAGAAGCTCTCGCAGGTCTGTCAGTCCCTGCAGGCCCTGATCAATGAAGGTGATCTCGTTCCCCTTCAAATTCAGGAACTTCAGCCGCGGTAGCAACAGACCAAGCGCTGAGATGTCGGTAATATGATTGCTCTCCAGTGAAAGGGAACGCAAATTGTGAAGGTGCTGCAACGTGTGACCCACAGGGCACTGACCAAGACGGTTGTGGGAGAGATTTAGCGCCACAAGGTTGTGCAGGGAAAGCAACCCATCAATGTGAGCTATACTATTGTGGTGCAGGTGCAGCACCTTTAGGGAAACAAAAGGCTCCATCATGGTCACTTCTCGCAGTCCGCAGAGCGAGAGATCCACCTCATGCGCAGTCTTCCACTGGCTTGTCGAACCGACGCGCTCAACGAGTAATTCAGCATTTACCCGCCCCGCAAACACGTCCCTGGCGCGTCGCTGCTCCACCTCTCCTATAGGCACCCCATCCAACACCTTGAGCTTCGGAAGATTGTACACGAGGTAATTACGATACTCCCAACGCTTCTGCTCGGTGTCCTGGTACCCGCTACAAGGGTTACCTGCAGCATCGATGGAGACAAGGTTTGGCAAGCGATGCAGCGGGTGCAGGTCACGCACGTCGCAGATCAAATTCCTAGCAAAGTAAAATTCCTCAAGGCACCTGCAGTGCTGCAGCGCAGCCACGTGGGTGATAGCGTTTTCAGTGACAGAGAGGAAGCGCAATTCATTCATCTCATCTAGGCACTCGATGCCCGTCAACTGGTTGCGTGCAAGGTCCAGGGAGACCAGCCGCATCCCAGCCAGGGGTTTGGCTGTTTTCACCAAGTTCCCGCTCAAGTTCAACGTCTTGAGGTGCCGCAGCTCCGCTAGAGGGGTCAAATCCTCAATAACGTGCGACTGGAGACACAAGTGACGCAGCTGGGGCAACAACGACACCCACGTGAGGTCACGCATCAGGCTAAAACGAAAATAAAAGTTTCGAACACTCCTCAGTGGTGGCATGGATGAATCCTTCTTTGTGGAAGCAAGAGAGGCACGGTCCCTCTCTGTCTTCTCCATAAGCTCTGCAAACACCGCCTCAAAGGAAGCGATCTTTACCACATCTACATTACCCATTTGGTCCCCATCATTGTAAGTCATAACACCACCCGCGGCATCCTGCGTCTGCCGTTTTCGCTCCTCTGCGACAATGTACTGCAACATTCTCTGGTCCATTACAATGGTGCGTTTCTGGCGAAGAAACAAGGACGCGTGCCGTGAAATCGGGATTTCATTTAGATGCTGTAGTTGAGGCAACACGGCAAAACAAAAGACCTCCGCCAATTTGTTCTCCATCCAGGGGTTATGATCAATGTCTAAAGACTTCAACATCGGCAGGCCCCCGCGAAGTGGAAGCAAATCATCCAAAGCATGAAGCTTGTTGCAACTCAGACAGAGCCAATGAAGCACAGGAAAATGGGCGGCGGCAAACTCCAGACGGTTGAGTACGTTGTTGCCAAGGTCCAATTTTTCCAAGGCTGGCGCCACAAGCGCCAGCGCTTCCCACGCTATAGAGGATATTTTATTGCCTTGTAAAAAAAGCTGCGTTAACGAGGTCCATGCGTTTGTGGTAGAAATTGATGCTGGAATACATGTGATTTTCTGACCCGACATATCACACAACACAATGGGGGATTCTGTTGAGGTTGATACTTGATTCTTATAGGCCTCCACCAATGCATTGGTGAGGATTCCACTGGCCTGAAAAACCACGCTCCTTAAACGACGCAACTCCTCAGCCTTGCGCAGCACATTCTGTGTCTCTTCGCTAAGAAGCACGTGCGAGACGGAGGAATCCAGCCACTTTAAAAATGAAAACAGTGGGTACCCAACAGTCCGTATGTCGGCAACGCAATCTGGGGTCACCCCCGGTACGTTCTTCTCAATAAGTGCTTCGAGTACGGCCAAATCATCGTAGACGGACAGTAGAGGGCTAATAAAGCGATAAACTTTCGTGGTGTACGTGAAGTCAATCACGTACTCAGGTAAAACGAGGGACTTGTCAAACATATGCCACACCTTCACCGAGGTGTCGTGCGGGGCCACGCGGTAGATGGAGAACACCTCCTCGCCGTACTGGCGTCGTGTGCGGCGACGACGTTCACTTTTCATGAACGGCACATCACCGTTGGCCTCCTGCTCACGGGAGGCCCCCATTTCCGACACGCACTTACCCAAGAAGAGCCGAGACACCACCAACTGCCCAGAAAAAGACTCGAGGGGCACCCGTACACCGTAAACATCGCGGCGCGTGGTCGTCGTCGACATCAGACGCTCCTGGTCAGCATAGTACAGGCTATTCGTGAGTGGAACCCCGTCGTCCTCCGCGTACAGGCCACTGAAGCCGTTTATCATAATCTCATGAAGAAAACGACGTTGTTCCATCACGTTTTTGGGCACCGCGCTAAAGAGCCGTACCAAAGCGCGACGGCTGCGAGTGTCCACGAGGTCCACGTCAAGTTCCCGCATTCGGTTATCAAAGCGCTCCCTCTGACCCTGGCACATGATGCGAAAGACTCGGTTCACCTTCACACCTGTGATCCCCAAACTCTCATAGAGGGTTGCGTCAAACCGACTAGATACTAACTCCTTTGCACTGGCGCACCAGGTGTCCTCCAGTGACCCTTCCTCCAGGCGAATGTTGCCGCACGAATTAAGCTCCAACAACAGTCGCTCATGCAGACTGTCAGATTCAAAAATAGTGCGCTCCTGCGCATCCAACAACTGACGTTCAAGTCCCCCCAGCTCCGCCTCGTGTCTGTCCCGTGCCACCCGGAGTTTGAGCATATGCTGTTTTTCCTCGTCCATGGCTGCCTGGTTTGTCGGGGATCCATCTAGTACGCATTCACCCAGCGCCGTGATCTCTAAATTTAATTGTCGCAGTGTTTTACGTACCAAATCCCGCTTGGCCTCGGCCTCTTGATGCACCCGCGCGAAGAGAATTGAGATATTTCTGTCGAGAATCGCCCGCCGCATACTATAATAAATGCTCTTCTTTGCATACACGGAGATCGCGAGGGTCCGCTGCTCTGCAGTGATGGCAACACCGTCCAATTGCTCTAGATGTAGAAGATGACGCAGCGAAAAGGTGGTGTAGTTGCTCAGGTGACAAATGGGGGCATCTCCATACATGGGATCACTGAACCACACCCTGCGCAGCGATTTGAGAACGCCCAAATGCGTGAGTTGATCCAGGAAGTAAATTTTGTTGTTTGACAGATTGAGCTCTTGAATAGAGGTCATGCTGGACGTGAAGGCGTTACCAAGTGTCGTAATACGATTTGATGCCACCCAGAGAGATACAAGTACCGGCAAGACGTTCAATCTCGTGATGTGGCGTAGCTGATTTCCACAGAGCCACAACTCCTGCAATTGGGGAAGATACGGAATGCCATCCATGTCCTCAATCATGTTTCCCTGCAAGAAGAGTCGTCGCAGTCGCTGCATCTGTTGCAGTCCTTCGATCCTGCAAATGTTATTTTCATTCAGCCAGAGCTCTTCCACGTGGTGCAGGCAGGACAGGCTCCGCATGCTCTCCAACCCAACGTGAATAATTTTCACTACAGTAAGGTACGGAAACAGGCGCAGCTGTGGCAACTCTGATGTCGACAACAGAAACACTTCTAGCACCCTCAACTCATGCGGAGCCTGAAGAAACTCCTCAAGCGTCAACCCGCTGTTTTCGCATAGCAGCTCCACCACCTCCGCCGTCTCATGGTCCTTTATGGCCTGCCTAATGGCGCCTCGCAGGTGCTCCACGACGGCGGAGGATATCCCGTCGCGCTCCACAGGGACGTCGCTACGCTCCTCTGCCATGATTTGTGCTTCCCTTTTCTCAACCGCCCCTTCTCCCCTCACGCACCCAGAAAGGAGAGAAGGTACCGGAGGCCAATGTCACATGCACATTGCAATACAAACACAACAACACCAAAAAAAAAAAGCAAACAAACAAACAAACAAACAAAAATAATAATAACAGTAATAATAAAACAGAGCGCCTCTTGCACAAGGGCCTTACGCTAGCCGATGAGGGCTCTGTACGCTCTAATGCAAATCCCCAATAAAATGTGCTCCGATGATGTGTTGCTGCTGATGCTGAAGAAGGGATAAGGAGGAAAGGAACTGGTACTGCTTCACGCTTCTGCAGCAGACTGATCCACGGGTAAGCTGCAAGGTCATGAACATATGCGTGTGCATAGAACAAAGGAAAGATTAATAAATTCATACATCTTGCATATGCATCCTAACGCACTGCTCTACACGAGTCGTGGGGGTAAAGGAAGAGAGACATTATCGTCCACTCAGACACACGAAGAAAGGCAGTCAGACGACAAGCGCACATCCCGAAGACGGCAAAAAGCAGAAAAACATCATCTTCACCGTCGATTTCGTCGTCCACGCAACGCCTTCCTTAGAGGTCGGAGGGTTCACTTGGCCTCCGGGTAATCGGCATACCGTGCGCATCACACCCCTTTGAGCTTCGTTCCCATTGCGTACACACGACCTCACGCACCTTCCTTGGAATGTCTTTCATCCCACCCTCGTCCGCTGCGGCAAAGATAGCGGCCACCAGCTCCTCCTCCTGCTCATCAAGCAGCTCCTCACACGTGGAGGCGAGAAAGTACTGCATCCACCCACCACGAACGCGGTTAATCATATTACTTTTGCTAAAAAAAAGTGAGGGCTCCGTATCACTTATCATCTCCAAGCCGTACAGGAATGGAACCTCACGACAAAGCTGCTCAAACGCGTCCACCATCTCAAACTGCTTCGGTTGGGAGCGGTGTGGGGGGTTGCCGCCACCCCGCGCCTCCCGCTCTCTACGAGCCAAGTGCTGCTGAACGACGCTGGAGAGGAGGTGGACGGCGTGCTCCACAATGGCGCCGCATGCGGAGCACTTAAGCGGCAGGTGAAACGCGGGCACGTCGGGGTTAGGTAACGCCTTCATGACGGGGTCTTCCTCGTTCAGCTGCCTCTCGCTGGAAGTGCCCCACCCACTACTATCCCCCATACTGATGTATGCTGGCGTCTGACTGTGAGCAGGGGATGCAGCAAAGCACAGCAGCACCCCCAGCAAGAGGCGCAGCGACAACAGTTTATCCCAGGACATTCCAAACCTGTGCGTACACATTTCTATACACAAATGTAAATATGTCACTCTCTCCGTATATGACGATGATAAAAGACTGCAGAACAGTACTAGTAGGAAAAAAGAAAGCAAACAAGGAAACCACAACATCCATAAGAACCGCGCGAAGTCGTGTTTGGAGCCGCCTAAGATACTCAGCACCAGCCACCGTGAGTGCAGCAGACGGCCAAGGAAGAGTAAACCTCACAATCAAAATAAATTCGATAAAAAAGTTTTTTTTTTGTTGTTGTTGTCACGGCAGAGGCATCGTTTAAAGTGCCGTATTCCAACTGCAGGTTTTTACACCTGTTTATTGGAGAATACAGCTGATGGGCTCCACCGCCGCACACACACGGGCACTGACGATACCCCCACACCGAACCAGCTAAAGTAAATAGACACTGAACTTAACCCCCATGCGGGGGCACCACCACCGACACAAAATGCACCTGGCGCCACATTCGACCGTGCCGCGGACAGGCTCTCGTTTTTGGTCAAGCCAAAGTTGAAAGCGTTCGGAATGAGCGTGAGAGTACCCGGTGCATCTCAGTTGTTCCACGACAACAACGGTCGAGGCAGCTCTCAGAGGTCCCTCACTTTCCCCACCGCACGGCTGCACAGCTCACTCACACCAATCGTACGCCGGGAGTTGCAGGTTACCCCGTAGGTTTTTTTATTCCCCGATCTCACCAGACACACCCCGCAGGCGACGGGTAGGATCATCCATGTGCGGCGCTTCAGCGCACACTAGAAGAATGTAAGGAGACAACGGGGCGCCCCCATCGGACTGGCCTGCTTCTCTCAACTCCGTCTGCTGCTCTTGTTGTTGTGTTTGGGTCGATGGTGTCGCTGCCGACGATGAAGGCAGCCATCCAAGACAAACTGGAAGGGGCTGCGCCTTAGATAACGAGGAGAGCAGCCTTGAAACATCCCCGTCCTTCGGGACCGTCGCATGCGTTGGTGCGCCCCTGCGCGGGTAAAGCTCGTAGAAGCCGGACTTTGCCATCATACTTGGCGACATGAGGGAAAAGGGGTAGTCAGTTGTATACACCGGCTGCGACAGGGTGCGGCCCACCGAGCTGTCCTTTACATGCGGTGGAAGCAGTGAGAGAAGCACATCGTAAAGCATGATAGCTGTATCTACTTGCTGGAGGATAAGGATATACGCCCGGTGACCACCATATGAACGGGCAACTTCCATCTCAATGCTGCGCCTCTCCATGAAACTGACGATGCCAATAATATCCCGCAGGAAGACAGTAACAGTAAACGCCGATGAGAATACACGAAACAGAAGACGGTTTGTGTACAGACTGATCACAACATCGTTCGCAGCGATGACAGGGTATGGCACCTCCGCAATAACAAGACGTCCCCAAATAATTTGCTGGCGTTGAGGCAGCTGCCCCTGTGGTTTCTCATGGTATCCCTCATCCCAGGCGCCACGGGGTGACAACATCGTCATTCGCTTTGGCTTGAAATAAACAGAGGTCTCTCTCGCCGTGTGTGTAACCGTAGGCGGAGACAAAAAAGGGAGCAAGACCCACACACCAAAGAAGAAAGAAAGAAGACCACTCTGTACATGAGCAGCCAAACGACGCAAACAACAGAGAACGGTAATCAGCCCAGCGAGAACGCACATCAAAACAAGAGCAACGAACAAATCGGAGAATTAACACAACTTCACAGCCCCGGACGCAGCTTCTTCCCCCGTCGTGTGTCCTCCTTCTTCGCCCGCTTCAGACGACGCTTCGCTTCCTGCTGTGCCCTCGCCGGATCCAGCGCGTGTCGAACCACCGCGGCGGAGAGCAGCAGACCAAAGAGCGGCGGCATGTAACTGATTGTTCCGTTTAAGGCGCGGTCTCGCCCACCGGACTCCTGCCGCTGCGGCTCCAGCGGTCGCACACCCTTTTCTTTACTATGCACAACGACAACGTTGCCGGGTCCAATGCCACGCTTTCTTAGCTCCGTGCGGCAGCAGCGGGCCAGGGCGTCGTTCTCCGTCTCAAATAGGTCACCAACGGAGACGAGTGAAGGGTCAAGACGACCGCCTGCGCCACAAGAGGCAAAAGTCTGAATCCCGAGCCGCACGGATGTCGCAAGGAGGGCCACCTTGCATTCCACGCTATCAATGCAGTCCACCACGTAGTCGTAGCGCTGCCGCGTCAAGATGTCCTCCATGTCCTCTCGAAGAAGCAGCGCGTCTAGGGCTGTCACGCGGCAGTGGGCGTTGATGTCCTGCAGGCGTTGCGCCAGCACCTCCACTTTGCACTTACCGATGGTGCTGTCAAGCGCCACAAGCTGTCGGTTTTTGTTGGTGGCAGAGACAACGTCATGGTCGCAAACAGTGATGCGCCCTATCCCGGCCCGCACCAGCGCCTCGGCACAGTGGCCGCCCACGCCGCCCACGCCTGCAAGAAAGACGTTGACCCCCTGCAGCTTCCGCACCCCTTCGTCCCCAACCAAAATTTGCGTCCGCTCATAAATAGCCGCGTTCAGCATTCCTCGCGCCGCTGCAGCACCAGCACAGAAGCGAGGGATAAAAAAAGAACAAGAAAAGAAAAAGAAATACAACGTACAACACACACACATACAAAAAAAAAAAGGAGCAGAAATCCATTCAAGCAGGGCTCCACCCGATACGTTCACGAGGAGTCACACATTTGGCCTTCATCTACTGCGCCACGGGGAGGCCAAAGCGCAGCGGGGTGGGGGGAAGGCGACTGGGGTGTGTGAGTTGCAGCGTCATCCGACTAGACGAGAAAAGAATGGTGACATAAACGGAGGAAAAACCAAACATGCAACTAAACAACTAAACAAATAAGCCAACGACACCAACACCAACGTAAAAAGGCAAACAGAAAAAAAGAGAGAAAGAAGGAAAGGACGAGGAAAAGAGACGAAGTAGCCATACGCAGCAGCAGTCACTTCACCACTACGGCACTTTTGCTCCTCTGACGCAAAAATGCAGGTACCAGAACGCGATGCATGAAACACGCCCGCATGACTTGTTGATACGCCACAACAGGAATCTGCAACCTTCCTGAACTGCTCTCGGCGAGGCGGAGAAGCGCCACTCCCTGGCTCCAGAGGGCCTTTCCCCCTATCACTACAAACATTTTGCGACGAACATTGGCAGGCACTCGCTCCGCAACTCCCGCTAGACTTTCATTTTGACACAACCGCAACATCGCCTCATAGTACTCCAACTTGCGAGTGCAACCCGCCTTCAAAAGAATAAGAGCCAACTGCGCCGAGAGACATGCCGCATCAACAACGGCAGGCGCCTTACCCTCTCAATGTTTCTTTGCGAAAAGAAGAGCACACCTAGCGGCAAACGTCAGCTCGGGTGTACGAGAGCCCTGCTTTGTGTCAGCGTCCTCAGCGGCAGCATCCCCCCCATCCCCTCCTCAGTTGGTAACCGCACTACTATTACTACCAGCACCGCCGCCACCACTGCAAGCTCCAGCACGAGACGAAGGCACTGTGCACCATCAACATTCGAGTGGCAACACCGCAACATGACACGCGTCTCGATGTCCGCAAGCAATCTGTTATCCTCCAAGTCGATTGTCTTCGATTTCTCTCCGTTCGGCTTGGGTGCCACGGTTCGTCCGCAATGCAGCACCGCCTTGCGCCGTTCCTTTTGAATAAACACCTGAATGCACGTCACGTCTTCGCAGGAGAGGGAGTCCGGCGGCGCGTGCTCGAGAGCCTGCAGCACCATGTGGAGCACAAATGAGGACATACGAAACGCCGCCAGGTCCCGTTGGCGGCACAGGCGATGAAACATCACAGGGAGAAAAGTCGAGGGAAGATGCATCGCCAAACACCTCACAAAGGCGTCTGGCCGAGAAATGACTGAGAGTTTATCGCACACGCGCAGGCACCCCGGGAGACCCCCCCGCCCCCCTGCAGGCACCGCACATCATGACACCCTGTATTACATCCATCACGTTGACATGCGGTAACAACCGATGCATGGCCGTCATTGTAGACACTGCCGCGGCCCCTTCGCTATCGAAGCATGCAAGTTGGAGCATGCAATGCATGACAACTTAAACATAACGACGGACACTACCGTACAGTACAACAACTTCTGCCACCCCCACCACGGCGTCCAGCTGGGTAATTTCCAACACCCGCTGGGACAGCGTCTCCAGCGCCAAAAGCTTGAGCTCGCCATGAAGTCGCTCTAACGTCGGCAGCTTCTGATGGAGCACAAGCGCAGGATCTCCCTGCTCAACGAAAGCCGGATGCACAGCTCTACTGTTAGACGCACGCCAACTGCACTCAGCGAGTGACCCCTTTTTGACGAGCAAACAAATATAGGCGGCGTCAAAGGCAGGTAGAGTTAACAGGCGACTGGCCGTCTCCGTGGCTGAAAAGGCGTCGACTAGTGACGGGGTGTCATTGAGTTTCACCTTCAGCACCGCCGATTGAGATGTGTGATCTTTTTTATGAGGACCTCTGCGTACCCACCAGAGGCATGCCGTATAAACATCAGGTTGAACACGGCTGTAGTGTCGCATGAGCACCTTCGACAGCGGACCCCGCATATCGTACCCCTCGTGTGCTTGTTCAAGCTCCATGCATCGCACTATCACGGAGCTCAGCGTGGAGGTGAACAGCAGTGCCAGACTGGTGGTGGTACCAAGCAGTGGATGCCTGGATCCAATTGTCGTCGTGTCCACTGCGTGAAACCTCATGACAGAAATTGCGCGGAACGCCTGTACCGCCTGTGTTCGCCGCAAGGAATGTCGAGAATGGTACAGGATAAACAGGAATAGCCGGGCATCCAAGTCAGACGCGCTATAAAGTGCCCCAATAAATGCCACATGTTTAGAGGACAATTCAATACTCCTTTCAGACAGGGCTGCCAAAGAGAAGCTAGCAGAGGGGCGAGGCTTCACAACCACACCCTTCACTACCACGCGAAGAGCGAAAAAGACCTCGGAGACGATACGTTACAAACTACTCAAACATAGCAACAAGTGCGTCGGCGTGAAGGGCGTGGAAAAACCGCTCCACCTCTTTTGGTGGGTGGTCGTCTTGCTGTTGGTCTAGATGCGCAAGGACCTCCTCAGAGGCCTCACAGACTAAAGGGATGTATCCCTGTTGCTCCTGCAGGTAGCGGTTGGTCTCCACGTTGGGCCATCGTCTCGTGCAAAGTATTGTATTGAGGCTGCGCCGCGAAGCCATTGCGTCATGTCCACACCTGCTTCTGCAACATGAACTCGCGCACGCCCTGCACGTGACTCGATGCGGTACAACGGTGTGGGAGCCATTCGACTCTCTCGCTAAAGCTCCACATCGTCGGAGAAGCGGCAGCAAACGTAGCTGTGCTGTTGCAGTTGTGGATGCCGACGCACGATGCCACCCGCCGTTGTGCCGTCGACATCTCTGCGCATCAGCAACAGGAGCGATGCGAAGGGAGAAACGGAGAAAAAGGAAATGATGAATAATCAAAATGGGAGTCCGGCTGCTCACAGCGGTGAGGCGCGCAGAGTGACAGAAGCAGCTATGAGCGCAAAGAACGCAGACACGCAAACAGTTACACCCCCAAGCATACAACACCAGTAACAAAGAGAAAACGGTGGGTGCCACCCGCCGCTGCTTCTTGCATTTACTTTTTGAGCACCAACGACGCGATCACGGGCAAAATATGCCCCGCAGAAACGCATCCCTGAACCGTCCAGCTGCCGCAGAACGGCGAAGCTGTGGCCCACGCTTGGCACCTCAACACAAATGGACGTCTCCTTGGTGGGATCACGCCAGACGTGTACAGGCTGCAGACCCAAGATGTGAAAAAACTGCAACAACTCCGCGTCATCCAGCCTGCATGGCAAATCTGTAATGAAAAGAAGCCTGCGGTGATCCGACACATTGGCTTTGCTAGTCGAATACGTCGCCACCATGGGACCTGTTTTAAGATACTGTGCGTAAGCCTCAGGATACAGCTCTTGCATCTGCCCCTCCGCCCGGTCAATAATATGCTTGCACTCCAAAAGTTCCTGTAGAAGCTGCAGTTTTCTGCACAACTGCTCTTCTGAAGGCGAGGCCGCCGTTCCCTCGGCCACCTCCGCGCCTCCTTTGATGTCCTCATTGGATGTAAGCCGCTGCAGCTCCTGCTCCAACTGCAATGCCTTGGCCTTTGCGTCCGTCCACGCCTGACGGATCGAGTGGGGCGGATGCGCCACATATGTGGCGTGCCAAACGCGCCACTTCTCTTCCAATTCATTCACCTTCTCCACCAAAGGCCCCCACAAGAGCTGTTGATGCGCCTCCGTGGCCGGAATCACGTTCACTCTGGAGGAAGCGGCGCTATTCCCAGCAGCGTCAGTGGAATTCGCCGAGTTCACAATAAACATGACGGCGGCCGCTGTCTCATTGCTGTTGAAGGAGACAACAGCACATCCCTCACCCGGAACACAATGCACGTTAAGAAAGAATGCGTTGGGTATTCGGCTGCAGATTGCTACCAGCTGTCGCTTCATCCCCTCTGGAGCGTAGTACTTCATGGGCAGATGCTCAAAGGTGACGCAATTGACAGAACAGACGGCACTTTCCGCAAACACACTGGGAAGTGTGGGCAATGTTGGGAAAATACTGCCACGCACCTGCATCGTCTCAGTTTCCTCCACCTCCTCAGTGCCAAAGCGGTAATCCTGCAGCACGGCATACAGCGACGTCTCCCTACGTCGCCTCTTCGTGGGACGCATGGTGTCCGCCTGTGTCTCTTCGGCCATTGTCGGCGGTGGAAGCTTTGGAACAACCCTTGCCAAGCCTGCAGTGAGGAGTTCCGCGATGGTGTCGAGTTGCGTCGGGTCCAACTCCAGACCACTAGCCCCATGTAAGCACTCATCCACGCTTTTTCTCAGCATGACAAGGTCCAGCGGGGCCTCCAGGGGCTCCTGGTGCGCCACGGCGTCACATGCATCACAGAGAGATGCAATCCACTTTCCCCGCGCCAACACTGCCGCTGTACCCACGTGCTCCTGCAGCACACGAAACACCACCTGACGCACCTGCAAGTAATACCTCGGGGGGTCATTTGGCAGCACTGTCTGTGGAGCACTGCGACCCCCCCTCCTGGTCTGTCGCCTCAGCACGCCTACGGCCCGTCGAGGCAGCGGCGATAACACCCTCGCAAGCCCGCTTCCCCCGCGCAAAGCGCCCATTACCGAACCCGCCCGAAGCACTCATGCCGCGTATCTAAAGAAGAGCTACACTGCAGCTACGCCGTGGACGTGAATGGAAGAGGGAAAAAAGGAGCAAAACCAAACAACCACAACTACTACACCACCCCCGCCTCTCATTTGTACAGAGACGCGTAAGAACAAGTCAGGGGGGACACTGAAAGCGTGTGTGGCAGGCAAAGTGACTAAATTATGCCCAAGCGTGAATGACACGCTAACGACATCAAACACCGCCCCCATACACATACACGCGCAGGTCCATAGCAGGAAAGGGGGAAGAGGCAGCAGCAGCAGCAGCAAGAAGGCGGAACACACACACAAAAAAAAAAAAAACAAGGCGGGAAAGGAAGAGAAACTAACCCCCTTTTCAGTAGGGCGAACCCGCTAAAAAGCAACCTGCAGAAGCAGCACATGCGAGAAAAGCGAGCCGCACCTCTCGCAGCAGAATTTGGTGCAGGAAGAGGAATATGATAAAGTGGCCTCCCAAAGCAATCCAGCAATAAACAACAATAAATGAGATAACGGGAAAAAAAAGTTTTTTTGTTTTGTTTTTTCTTCTTTCCTTCCTTCTGGCGGTAGTGTCATATGCATGCATGCATGCATGTGTTTATGTTTGTGCGTGCGTCCTTCTTTTTTGTTTTTCCTTCCTTCCCTCTGACG
>NW_021705749.1:45379-98934 GCF_003719475.1 Trypanosoma rangeli
AAAAACAAGGCGGGAAAGGAAGAGAAACTAACCCCCTTTTCAGTAGGGCGAACCCGCTAAAAAGCAACCTGCAGAAGCAGCACATGCGAGAAAAGCGAGCCGCACCTCTCGCAGCAGAATTTGGTGCAGGAAGAGGAATATGATAAAGTGGCCTCCCAAAGCAATCCAGCAATAAACAACAATAAATGAGATAACGGGAAAAAAAAGTTTTTTTTGTTTGTTTTTCTTCTTTCCTTCCTTCTGGCGGTAGTGTCATATGCATGCATGCATGCATGTGTTTATGTTTGTGCGTGCGTCCTTCTTTTTTTTTTTCCTCCTTCCCTCTGACGTGCGTGTGTGTGTGTGTGTGTGTGTGTGTATGCGTGCGCTATGAACGATCGTAGGATGTCGCTGTCGCCTTCTTCGCCAACACCTCCTCCACAATTCCCTCTAGCTTACCCTTCTCCGCCAGTGCTTTCAGCAGCTCCACAATCATGGGAACGTAATTGTGACGGCGGCGCTGATTCTCCACGCGGCCCTTTTCACGCTGCAGCCGCAGCTGCCCCAGTTGTTCCTCGAGATACACAGTTGGCTCCTCACGTGCCTTTGCAGCCTCAATTTCCTTCTCCAACTGTAGCAGCCTGTCGTCGACCACAGCCATGAGAGAAAAGGAGATGCCTTGGCCCGTGCCCGTCGTGTCTGCGGCACTCTTGTTAATCACACTTTTTTGCACCACCTCCACCAGTTTCTCCTTGTAGTTTGCATCCGTGGCATCTGCGGCGAGGATGGGCCCCTCCTGCAAACCGTCCAGCTCCCAAATGGACCCATTTTTATATACAAACGAGACAAAGTGGTAGACATCACTGGCGTCGGGTATCTGACCATCCAGCATAAAGATTTCAGTTGGGGCAAACGAGTTGTGAGCCGCGCGCAGCACTTCGCTCTCCGTGACTTGCGTCCCGCGCAAATAGGCGTTCATGTCCCGCGTAAACTCCAGGAGATTGACAAGAGTATCCCCGAGGTGAATGCGGTCACTGTAGTTAAGGAGTGTGTTAACAAGCGCGAGCGTGGCGCAGGCGTTATTGACGGTTTGCCGGGCGAAGTACACGGGGGCGTCGGGCACCACCACCCCGTCCGACGCTGGAAACTTCCCTGGATTCCACTTGAAAAGAAGAATAAGGCCGTACACGTTCGTGTACTGGCGCAGAAACTCGGGCTCGAGCCCCAGCATTTCTTCCACCGCAACGCCGCGTGTACCGAAGCGGTCGATTAGCTCCGTAAACACGGCCGGGTCACTTTCAATGAGACACCAACTAGGCATTTTGCGCGCCCTCTCACTTTTCCTTCACTACCCGCCTTTCTCCTTCTCTCTTTCTCTTTCTCTCTCTCTCTGTCTCTCTTTCCCTTTGTCGTTAATGACGTGTGTATGAAGGCAGCTCTTTCCTTTTGTTTTGCTGCGCCGCGGAATGTGGATACTGAAAAACCACTTTCACTCCGTGCAACAACAACAACGACAATCTTCACATAGAGAATCAAAAATGAGAAAAATAAAGAGGAGAGTAAAGACAGGAATATCAGATGTTACAAACGGTAACACACACTCGTCCATCCACACAGCAAAACGCAAGGGGAGAAACGCGTAAGACGCGTGCATGGAGAGGGATTGAATGGATGGGACAATGCGAAAGAGATATATATATATAGAGAGAGATATAGAAAAAAAAGAAGAAAGAAATAGGTAAAAAGAACAATGACCGATGTCCACAACATCAGTCTAGTCTGAGCCCGGCTTCTAGTTGAATCAGCTTTGAGAGGCTTTGAAGGGAGTAGAGGACATCGTCATCATCCACCCGTAGTGCGTAGCTCATCCCTTCTCGTTGCTCCGTCGTCGTCCAGGTGTGCGCGTCCAGCAAAGTGTGTAGGATTCGAAGATAGCCAGGGGCACCCATGAATATCTGCAGCGAGAACCGTTCACCGCAGCAGTATATAACCACAGGGTAGCCGTAACGCTTGGTAAGCAATTCCGGTGAAAGCAAGTGAAGAAGCCGCACACATTGAGAAGGTGCAGAAAAAAGCATAGTCGACGGCGGAAATGCGAGAGTGTCCACGCCAGCAAAAACATGTGCCCAACTATGTTGCGTGAGACATCGGAGAAACACCCCTGCGTCCCCCAACGTTCGCCGAACACGATGCTGCAGAACACCCGCAAGAAGGCGAAGACCGTCAATAATATACACCACGCCTGAGAAACGGAGTGCGGACGCCACGTGTGAAACAAACCGTACCAAAACAATTTCAATAAAGGCATCTCGCAGCTGCATATCCTGCGGCGAAGCTTTCAATGCGTGCAGGACCTGCACAGCGGCTGCTGCAAACGCCTCCCACTCATACACAGCCCGATGACCCACCACTTGCGTCAACTGCGGGTCACCAAACTCAGGGGCATCTAAATCGTCCCGTGTCACAAGCTGTTCCCATGCCTCCACAAGAACTTGACTGTAGTCACGCAAAGACGGTCGCTGAGCCACCGCAGCATCCACCACGACTCGCACCAGCGTCAGGTAGAAAAATGAGACATCCAGTAATAGTGCGTGCTGGTGATTCGTGTTCACAGGTGGTTCTTTGTCACCCGAATTCCCTTCACGCGAGTCCTGCAGCCATGCGCTGTCAAAGAGGATCTCAAAGTTGAGAGGCAAAAAGAGGCAACCAAACAGGCGGCCACTCGGCTCAGAGACCACCATTTGGCAACAATACGCCAGCGTTGTCGACACCCCACTCTTTGGCGGACCCTCTACGACCACGCAAGCCGCGACCTCCTCAGCTCTTGAGGTGGCTCTTTCAACAACGGGTTCAAGACGCGACTGCAGCTCCTCGCAAAAGAGCAGCTCGCCCTCCGGGAAAGGACGACCAAGAAGCTTCAACGAAAGCAGCACACGCACTGCGGCAACCCTTTCAGTGTGCCGCAACTCCATTGCGGCGCCTAATGCCGGATCAACAAAGCGAGGAAGCGGCGGCAGTACCACACGCCTCCCAGAAACAATGAAGACGGTGGAGTCCAACTCGATGTCTCTTCCGCTCCGCACCCCGGCGCCCACTTTCGCTATGCGCTTGGAGATGCCGTTTCTGTTGGGGCTCACCTCATGTGTGAGAACCACATTGACAGAGGACGCCACAGAAGACGAGAAGGCGGCAGTCCTAGAAGACACCAAAACATCAAACGGAGAAGTGGGCGCCGACACTTCCGCGAAGCAACGCGGCTTCCCACTCTGTTCTACAGGTAGGTCGGTGCTGCGCTTCCGTTGGAGGAAACCTGGCGTGCAGCTCACAACCACCTCAGCGGCCGCAAGGCAGTCTGCCACATGCCACAGGGGCTTTCCCTTCAGCGAGTAGACAAAGCGGTAGCGACCAGCCGCGGTTGCGTCCCCAGAGAAAGCCGCTATATGTGCCGAGACAATTCTTAAAAAGTGTTCTATTGTGTCTATTTCACACGGGACCTTGACTCGTGTCGCGTGCTCCAAGTACACGTCATGATTCTCGAACACCACAAGCTCAGTCATAGCGAGTGGTGAACCTTCCACCGAATACAAGTACCCATAAAATCTTTGAAGCGACCATAAAATAAAATACAAGAGGTAAAAAATGAAAGATACTCACCACACATTCTCACACATCAGAAGAAGCAACAAGACAAAGCTCACACATCTCTCGCAACTGTCATCAACAAACATACTTTTACATTTATCAACAGACACGCACATACACACAGAGATGAAGAAAAAACAAAAACAAAAAAAGAGACGACAAGGAGTGAGTGAGTGAGATGAGGACCACTTGATCCTCCCACGCACTCCCTCTCATTTAGGCAACGACTGCACACCAACAAATAATAAATAAATAATAAATGATGATAGCCACCACAAAGAAAGCGAGCTCAAAGCAGGACAACAGACAACAATGAAATGTGGGGCAGAAAAAAAGAAGAAAATAATATATATAAATATATATGGTGTGAATTCGATAATAATAGTAAGCGGTAAGAACCTCGCACAGATTTATCGTCAACAGCTATCGTTATAACTAGTCACATATGAAATACGTTTTGAAACGTCCAACCCCTCCTCCCGTTATGTTTTTTTTTTTCGTTTCATTTTTGTGTGTGTTCTTCTTCGTCTTCTTTGTGTTTACTGCGCTCCTTCAGAGGCGTCTCCATCATCGCCACCCTCCTCGCCCAATGCTACGCTACGGCTGTAGTTGTGAACTATGCTGGGCCCGTGCTCGTCGAAGGTGTCCCGCGTTAAGAGATGGTCTGAGAAGGTTGCAAGCCCCGCCAAGACGCTGGCACCTGACCACACACTGTACTGTCGGTCCAAGGCACCGATTACCTTCGCGCCGCCAAAAAGACCGGGAAACTCCTTCAATGCCTCGCCTGAGAGCCTTGAGGCAAACCCCTTGAACATGGTGTTCCCGCCACTGAGAATGATGCTGGAAAGCAAGTCCTTGCGCATGTCAATGCCGCAGCGCTTGACGGCAGTCACAACAAATTCGGACATAGAGGGAAGCTCCGACAATGTGATGCATGGAGAGAAGAGAATTTCGGGCGCCCGAAAGGCCTCTTTTCCGACATGAATAGTTTGACCGTCTGGCAGGGAAAATAAGCGTAGCTCCTCCCCCTCCTCTTGAAGCTCCTTTTCATACGTGGAGGAGACGTAGCAAACGGTTTCCTTGATGCTCTTCACCGATAGCCAGTCCTGCGGCGACACAAAGTTCAATCCACGCTCGAAGAGAAGGGTGCGAAGGTGCTCCGTGACCTCGTGACCGCCATGATTAAAGCGACTTGCCGCGTCACGTATGATGTACGAATCGTACACAGGTGTCACCTGCGTCACCCCATCACCCGAGTCTAAAACGACGCCTGTCGTGCGCCCGCTGGAGTACAGAGCACACATGCCAGAGGGGATGAGCGCAAGGGAGGGTACACCAAAGGCCTCAAACAATAACTCAGCCATCTGCTCGGAGTTCTGTTTGGGGGTGAACAGCGGCTCTGTGCAGACAAGCGACGTTTCCTCCGGGTCCAAACCAAACTCAGAGAAGGTGTAGTGAATGATCTGCTCCATCTTAGGCCAGTCCTTCACGATGCCGTGCTGAATGGGGTGGTGCAGCGTTGCCCGGTGCATCTCGTGAATGGCCTCCGCGCCCACCACAAATGGCGCCAATGGTGCCTCCTCCGGCGCCACCTTGTTGCGCCGCAGCAGACCGTACTTTCTCGTCGGAGTCCCGACGACGGTCGGAAATATAAGCGACGGCAGCGACTCCGAGACGGTCCCGGCTTTGACCAGCGACGACCCAAAATCTGCAACAATCATTGCTGGCGCACGCACCGACGCGTCTGTTGAACCAATAAATGAAAGTCAACGACGAGGGACCGCGTGTACCTCCTCCTCCTCCGTCCTTTTTTCCTTTTTTTCCCACCCTTCCAGTTTCGGCCACACAGCTTTTCCAAGCACCACGCCCCTTTTGGCTACCTAGCGTGCGCAGCAATGCGACATCCTCGCCGGGGTGCAGCGAGAGAAGCCACGGAAGGAAGGCGCGGCAAGAAAATAGTTGTGCGGGAAGAACCCAAACAAGAGCAAACACACAAAAAACAAACAAACAAACAAACAACAACAACAACAACACACAAAGGGAAGGACGTAAAAACCCCACCCACCGTCTTTTCGCTCCCCACCAACTCCGGGTTTTCACACGTGCATCCCGCGGCAGCAGAGAAAACAAACAAGCACACAAGCACACAAGCACACACACACACACACGACACAACAACATACTCACTCGGGGTGGGGGTGGGGGTGGGGTCTCTTCCTCACAACTCATAAAACACATGCTTCACACGTTATTAACTGATCTTATGCCCTTACGACTGAAAGGCAGCTTTGGCTCGCTTGACACTCAGCATTCCTTTCCGAGGTGCCGTTGGCTTAAAACGATTGTAGGCGTGCAGCCACATCGAGGTCTCCGCGTCGTCAAGGTACCTCCCGTGGCGTCGTAGAAGTACCAATGCGTGCGATTCGTGCAGCGCGGCGGATCCATTTGGATTGGTGTGGGAAAACAGTACAAGACGGCAAATACTGCGATGAAGACTCCATCCCTCATACGCCGGGTAGAAGGGGGAGATCAGGCGCCAGAGAACGCAGAGTGCGTACAAGACGTCACCACCCCCCATCGCTTCCGCCGCAGGTTCCGCCACACCGGTCGTAACGGCGTTGCCACCACACCCAACACTCCCAGAAGCAGACGCGTCTGCCTGCTTAGAAGCATCGCCTGCTTGTGTGTTGCCGTTGAGAACGTCCGCGTAGAGGCGTCTAAAACCGGCGTCACGCATTAACACTTCTACAAGCGACGAATGCCATCCTGTTGCGCTAAACTGCTCAAAGGCTTCATTCACAATAGACGTTATCGAGACACAAAAAAAGTAAAGAAGGACACGATACAACCAGTTATCCGGATGTACGCGGATGAGAGCAATTTGCTGTGCCCCCTCCAAAAGCCACGCCATGAGACTATCGTATGTCGTCTGTTTGGTGACTGTGGCAAAGGAAACCATCAGCTGTGACACAATCGCCCTTGACTCCAATGACCATGCAACGATCGTTCCACAATGTATGCATGGTTTCTCTTGTGGAAGAAGTGGGTCTCGATCCCTCGTCACTGTGCGGTCTGTTGTCAGTGGAAGATGTGTCCAGCCGTGGCACTGACGGCATTGAATTTGCTCCTGTGTGGCGAAGCTCTCATTATCTGTGGAGCAGCGGTCGCATTTACACCAAAACAACCACGAGCGAAGGCACTCTCTTCGCTTTCCTACCCCCATTAAGAAGTGGGCATCACTCAGATACTTGACATTCACAAATTCCCCCGCACTTATGGGACGTACCGCAATGAGTGTTACCGTCTCATCCTCTGAATTATATTTCATGGCAGCATTCGCGAGACAGCTGTGATTTGCCAGTGCGCAGGCCCTGAAAAAACCAGAGTAAAAACAATTGTATCGGCACATAACAGCCAAAGCAAAAAGTGACTCGAAGGCATCGTCGTCCATCGCGGGTAACTCACCCCGCAGGGCATGGGATAGTTCACTCCGATCGTCAGGCAGCATGTCCTCTAGAGAGCGTGGCCAACACCCCTTGAACTGCTTCTTCAAGCGAACCCACGTCTCGGAATTTGACTGCTGATGTGGATGCATCTTCATTGCAAAGTAGGCCACAATCCGCATCGTCGTCAAATTACTCTGCGCCCCAATATCCAGCTTCGCAAAGAAAGGTTCGAAACGTTTTTCTACAAGAATAACCTCATTTGGTTCCACCGCCTTGCGGGCAACGATGCCCAAACCGCCCTCGTACTCATCTAGCTCAATGTGGGGCAACACCTTCGATAGGCCCAAATCCTCGTAGAGTGGTGCCCCCACTACAGCAACGTCGTCCTCAGTATGCTTCAGTGTCATAGAGGAGGCACGGCACCGAAGCAAAGGCCGAAGACGATGCAACAGCGTCACAAAAGCCTCAAATGGATAGCCGGCCATCCGAAGACCTTGTATATACCGGAGCCACGCCTTTGTGAAGGAAGGATCATGCAGTGTCGCCTGCCGGGCGGCTTCCAAGCACTCATCATATTTTCCCTTAATGTGATGGACGTTACTTAAATTCGAATACAAAACTGCAAGCAATCCCTCTGCACCATCCATGGTAAGAGGAGTGGTGCCCTTCGCCTCCGCTTTCCCATCTGACTTCTGCTTTGAGGAAAGGAGATCAATGGCTTCCTGGTAGGCGGCTGCCGCCGCATCAACATCGCCGCTGCTGAAGCATGCGTTACCTTTTTGCCTAAGAGCTTCAGCTACCTGCATTCTGTCGCAATGTGAATATATGAACATGCACCTACGCATGTAATGTATGCACGACAAAAAAAAAAAAAAAGAAATGAAAACAGGAAAAGGCAAAGCGTAGATTCCGCAGCAAAACATCAACAAACAAAAAAAAAGGTGGGATGGGGAGGGGGACACAAAAGCTTATTTGCCAGAGTGGCAAATATCTCTTTTGAATGACCTGCCTTCACCTGTTTACACTCTCTCACCCCTTTCCAACCTGCTCCGCCCCTTCGACCGCCACAACCAAGCAACACAGCCCCAAGCTGCAGGAGGTTGACACACATGTCGTCTGTTATTTTCTTTTTTTTTTCTTCTGTTGTTGCTGTTGGTCGCTCTCGGTTTTGTGCTGTCTCTCCTCCCCTTCAACAGAGAGCATCCTTCAGGCACGTTCTCGCTGCGCCAAAGCCACGCCTCAGCGCTAGACGACAGGCCCTTCTCCTTTCACACAGACTTATTCAGAGGGTGAGGGTAGAAGACATGTCTTTTCTTTTAGAGACAACGGAAAACAAAAGAGAGGTTTTCGCTCAGCGTTGTATATCCGTTTTTTTTTCTTCCCCTTTTCTATCTTCTATGCTCCCATTCCCCCTCCCCCCTTTCTTCACCTTCCCGGCGGCTTGTCGAAGGCGGAGTATGCGAGGTCCCGCACCGAGATGGTCTCGGTCAAGTGTGCCAGAATAACCCTGCACACCTCGTTAATGAGACTGAAGGTGCGGTGCGACAGCAAGCTAACCTGCATGCACGCAAACCAGCGCCGGTAGTTCGCGTGGATTGCGTGCGCGTAGACGCCCAGAAAACGCGCCAGGAGACTGGACGTCGGGGAGAAATTCGTCATTGACTGAATCGGCCCGCGGACAAACAGTGGCGACGGCACAGCCCATGTCGGCTCAGCGTCGTCGGCGGACGTCACAAGCACGTGGACACACTCGGCAGACGCCCATTGCTCCTGCTCCTTTGCTTGCGATGACGGCCACTGCGAGGCACCCCGCGACGAGGACCATAACCCCCAGTCACGACGCATAGCCTTGTGCACCAGCGCCCTGGCGTACCGCTCATTGTGCATGCTACTCACGACAATCACATTAAAGCAGCCGTCGCACGGCCACAAAGCTCTTTCCGTCGGCCGTTTCTGCCTGCTTTCGTTCAAAAAATCGGCATGCATCTCAAGTAGCCGCCGCTGCAGGAGCATCACCGCCTGCTCTGCGCCTGTCGTTTCTTCAGACCCACCCGTGTCGTCAGCGTCGGCCCAGAGAAAACCGGGAAGAATCCACTCGGCAGCTCCGTAGCGCAGCAGACGCGGGAATGACATGTCCTCTTCCTTCGCCTTATCACCTAACAAGGGATTGGGCTGACGCTTCAATACCCGTCCCCGCCGAATCCAGCTCTTAAGCGAGGTGTCAAACGACATCGAGTCCCGCATATGCCCTGCAAGGTTCCTCAGTTTGGGCGGCAGCTCTGACAGCATGGCGTCCGGAAAAAGTGACTCCGATGGGCATTGCATCTCCCACAAAAATTGCTCAGCGCTTTCCCGCTCCCTGATGCCTCCTGAAGTAATAATCCACAGTGCTCCCGCCAACAGTGCAGTGCGAACACCGTGCAGAAGCCGCGCCTTGGCGGTGCTGCCGATAACGCCTTCTGGTAGTGAAGGGGCGCCCATTATGATCACCGCCATGACGTTGTTTTTATCTGCATCCGTGGCCAAAGGCGCGTTGCAGGCATCAGTTGACGTGTTACCGTCCCCATGCATTTGGGACGAGTCGCGTTGGAAAAAGAGACCCCCGTTAGCCACGGCCTGAATGACCTCGACATCGCCATTGCGCAATACACCAAGATGTTCGTGCCCGTTGAGCCCAAAGACGTCATCACAGCGCAGCCAAGACTCAAACGCGGCCAGCAGAAAGCATGAGAAAAGCGTGATACAGCAGGTGACGGTACAGACGTTGAACGACATCCGGGTGACACCTTTTCAATATCACTTAATTCCCAAGAAAAGGAATACGGGGAGAAAAAGTCTCCTGCGTCACATATGTGTGCATACACCGTGTGTGAGAGAAGTGAAGCGGAGAAAAAGGGGGGAAAAGGGAAAAAGAAGAAGCGACTGGGCGTAAGCCCGAGTGCATTGCGGAAACCAAACACCCACATACATCACACATATACAAATACGTCTGGGGGAGGTTCTCTGCAATATAAGGCGTAGCAGAGCAACAAGGCGATGCAGAAGGTGTTGTCAGCGCAAGCGAGCCATCGCAGAGACATGAGCAGAAACAAAAGCACAAAAACAACCCATAATAACGGGCAGAGTATAGTGAGCGAAAAACCATGGAAAACACAACAAGAGGGGACACATAATAATAATAATAATAAACAACAACCCCACACAATAACAAAAGGAGAGAGAGAGAGAGAGAGAGTCCAAATAGAGATACAGGACACAACATAATGAGATTGACATCATCGATGAGAGGCAAAGGACAGTGACTTCAGGCCACAGAGAAGTGTTGTGGCCGGGCCACCAGATTTACCTCTCTCCACTTCCCCTTCTTTATTGATGGCAGCTTTCGGAGGAGTGTCATCCCAGTCAAACGAGCGGCGTTTATTGAGCGGCGTCGCCTTCGTTTCCGCTGCTGCTCCCTGCCGCTTGTATTCACTGCCTCGGGAGGTGTCAAGCGTCAACGTGATGGAACTGGAGGAGGAATCCGACTGCACACCTCGAGTCCTGCGGTGCTGCAACGCAGTCACCACCCCCTTTCCTTTCGTCTCCAACGCGGCAGGGGGGGCGAAACCAGCAAGATCGCTCTTTTTTGTGTGTTTCTCTTGATTCATCCTGTCGGAGGACACCACCAAGTCACTTTGCCGCGCCTTAGGTGAACTGTCGAAACTCTCATCAGATGAATTCTCTACCACGGCCTGCTCCGGTGCTCTACTGGCGTCATCATGGACTGCATGACCACCCGTATGCGTGGAGCTAATGATGCTGTCGGCACTCGCGGAGGTGGTGTAGCTGTACGTTGAATCGCTCCGCTGCAGCTGACGGATGGCAAGGCCGAGAGCCCCTCTCCCTTTGGGCTCGCCCGTCACCGCCGAGAGGTTGGTGACACTGCCGGCAACACCACCATCAGTCCTCGCAGCGGTCCCCTCCGGTGTCACACGAAAGCTGGCGGTGAGGGCCTTGGGTAGCGAAATAGAAGCAGTGCTATTCAATTCCGGCATAGTCGCAATGCTATTTTCCACCTCCCCCTTCGCTTCTTCCTGCTGTGTTACATTCCGTAAAACGGGGGGATTGCAAGATGCCCCCAACGCGTAGCGCACAGTGCTTTCTAATGGCAAATCACCGCCGCTTTTCTGCCCCACTGGAGAGCTCGCCACAGCGAGTGGTGCTTGCCCTTCCAAAGCGGTAGGGATATTCCTCGCAGCTGAAGCAACGCGAACAGGACCATCATTAGCAGAGATAGCTGAAGCTGGTCGGGCTCCCACGCGCATCGCCTCCTTGCGCAGTTTGGAAATGTTCTGCATCTTCGTGGCTCGTGCGGTGCGTACATTTGGTGGAACAAACGGGGCGGCGAACTGCGTGTAGAGCTGAGCAAGCGTTGCAGGGACCTCCCTCGTTTCTCTACTAGTCCCAGGCGTGGTAGCACTGACGCCGGCAGCGTCCGTAAAATGCATAGTATGTGCCTGTCTTTCTAGCCTTTCTACTTCGTTCTGAAGATGTTGGATTTCATACCACTTCTCTTCCATCCATCGATTCCAGCGTATCATATTCTCCCTGTCATGAACCAGAAGAATAACACTCATCTCGTGCTCAGCCAGGATCCGTATCTGATCGCTCGCTAACATGTACTCGGAAAATAGAGACGTCAACGTGGAGACGGACTTTTCTGCCAACTTTTGCAGCATTGAAAAGTCCTGAAACGCGTTGTGAGCCAACGGTGACGATGATGAGGCCGCTGCTGGGGACGTATGCGTTACTGCTGCTTCAGGCGACGTAGGTTTGTGAGGGTCCGACTGAGAGAACTCAGCATCTCCCCTGCGACAGCGCAGCACCTCATCTATGCGCCTCGATGATTCCTCTAGGCGCCTCACTACATCCTGTAGCGACGTAATTTGACCTCCTACGGAATCACCGTTCCGCACAGGCTTTGTACCCGCTGTGTGTGCTTCACTTAGACTCTTGACCAGCTCATCAAGTCGCGTCATGATAATTTCAAGGCGCTGCAGAACAGCAGTGGAGTCAATACGCGCTGGGTCGGCCTGCGCTAAGTCCTTACTTGCCGTCAGCAACAACGACGACTTCCCTAATGATAAATCCGCCGCATCCCTGATGGTCAGTGCATGAGAGACCCGCTGCGGCACTTCCTCTAACAGTTTTGCCAGCCGCTCATTTTCCTCACTAAGCGCCCCCCGCAGCAAGTTCACAACACTCTTCTGCATTTCGCCAAACTTCACTGCGGATTCACTTTGCAGCGCCGCAGCCTTTTCACTTCCCCGCAACATAACAGCCGTCTCTACTTGTCGCTGGGTGGTTGTGACGCAAAAAAACAACCGCAATACATCACTGTACGCAGCTGACTCGGCCTCCACAAGGAGGCGTCGGGCCTCGCACTCACCGATTGTAAGCACTGCCACATCCTGCACAAGCACAGCGCGATACACCAGCTGGCAGGCTGCCTCGTACTGCTGCGTCAGCTCCTGCACCTCCACCTCGAGTCGTTCAATGTACCGAATCCCTGACGCCTCGAGCAGTGTTGGGTTGACCCCATGAAACTGCGTGCTGTCAAAGCCGCTGGTAGCAAAATAGTGCTGCGGCATGCTCACAAAATTCATCGCAGGAGCAGCAGCAACAGCAGCCGAGGACGGCAGGCGCAATGCACAAGGCACTAATTAAAAAAGACCTCTAGACACAAAACACAAGGGGATGTCTAGCCGCCGCTACCCAAGGACACACGAGCAACGAAAAAAGCCCCGCCCCTGCACACCCAGACAGTCCTCCGTAAAGAAAGCACAGGCGGAACGGAAGTGGCGGAGAGGTTTCTAAACGCGGTGTAACGCCTCGAGCCGCGCACACCCCTTCTTGTCTTCTGTACTTTTCTTTCTTCCGGCGCGCGGTTGCAGGATTCTGACCTCTCGCGATCTAACGGGGCGCTCCACTCGTCTCGCGTACGCCTCTAGCAGCGTTTGTGCGACTATAGACGCAAGCAGTTATTGGTTCCCTTTGTCCAAAAACGCCACTGAGTGACTCACCTCGTCTCCAGAGCGGTTGATCAAGCAGGGCCCTACACCTTGCGAAGCGCCCGCGCCCGCATTGCGCAGACAAGAAAAAAAAAAAAACAAGAGCCAAGTAAGACGAAGAGCTGAGAGGTGCAAAGTGGAAGCAAGAGACAACAACAACGCAGTCACGCGACACACAGCCGAAAGAATACGAGTATTAATAGTGGCGCACAGTAGGGGGAAAACAAGCAGAAAAAAAAAAACGCTCTTACGCATAAAATGAGAAGGGAATTACATACATGCAGGAAAAAAACGGAAAAAAAAACAAGAACAAATGTTTTCTCTTTAGTGCACCGTTCAAAAAGCTCTCCATATAAATTCCAATAAAAAGGAATCAAAAGAAAAACAATCAATCAATCAAAAAAAAAAAAAGGGGGCTAAACAAAATAAAACAACAATCAGATTTTAGTTGAACATTAATTACGTCCTCTACTATCACCCTTGGGAAGAAGAGGGGTGCATTCCAAGATCCACTCTCCACACAATTTTGGAAGGAAGCACGAAGAGGAGATTTTCTCCACAACGCTTACAATACGCTTTCTCCTCATTATTATCCTTTTTCTTCTTCTTCTTTAACATTAATTTATGCTTATTACCAAAAAAAACGCTTCTTACCTTTGATAAACTTCCTCTAGTAGAAGCATTGTCCTGTTACACTATCTGGCATTGCAGCCCGAATTGAAGTGGGATGTTATAACATTGCGCTTACTTAGAAACCTCGTGAAAGGCCTTTGCCACGTAGGCGACGTTGGTGCTGTTCACTCCGGAGATAGCTGCACGGCCATTCAGGGTCATGTACACGTGGTGCATCCTCTTTAGTTTCTCCACCTGCTCCTTTGTTAAACCGGTGTACGACATCATGCCGATTTGACGCTCGATGTGCGACCAGTCACGAATTGAACCGCAGTTCTGCAGCTCCTTCACCAGGCGCTGACGCACGCTCTGCAGACGGTCTGACATCCCCCTCAGCTCATTCTTCCACTGCACCGTGAGCTCAGGAGAGGCAAGAATGGAGCTCACAATGCGAGCTCCTGTGAGCGGAGCGTTGCTGTACATTGCACGGATGATGAGAGCCAATTGCGACAAAACACGTTCCGTCTCCGCCGGGCTGTCAACAACCACATGCAGTGCACCGCAGCGGAGCCCGTACAGACCAAAGTTCTTTGAAAAAGACTGAGCGACTATTACGTTCGGAACTGTCCTGACGAGGTGGCGTGGCAGAAAGGCGTCGCGGTCGAGGTCCCCAGTGGCAAACCCCTGGTAGGCCATATCCACAAACGGCAAGAGGTTCCGCCGCTTAATCACCTCTGCCACCTGCATCCACTCGCTCTGAGTAGGGTCGACGCCAGTAGGATTGTGGGCGCAGGCGTGCAGAAGAACAACAGAGCCCTCTGGAATCTCCTCCAAGGACTGGAGCATGCCAGGCAAGTTCAAGGACCTCGTGAGGGGATTGTAATACGTGTACGTTGGCAGGGTCATTCCGGCTTTCTTGAAGATCCCCGCGTGGTTGGCGTAGCCAGGGTTGGGGCCGTATATCGCGGTGCAGTTGTTCATGAAGCGGCTGAGCAATTCACCACCAATGCGCAGCGCACTGGTCCCTCCAACCGCCTGACAGCTCGCAACGCGGCCATCACGGAGTGCTGGACAATCCTCACCAAAGCACAGCTTTTGCGCCGCCGTCACAAAGGCCGGCACACCGTTGATCGGGGCGTACTCCATGTCGTTGCCAACGCTCGCCTTCCTCACCGACTCGAGAACGTACGGCTTGTTCGCGTCGTCGCGGTAAACGCCAACGCCAAGGTTGACCTTCTCGGGGTGGGAATCCCGTTGGAACTCGAGCGAGAGGCCCAAGATGGAGTCCGGCTCTCCCATGGGAACAGAGGCAAAGAAACTGCTGCGGGCGCGGCTGCTTCCCAGAAGAGCCTTCATGGCGGGTCCTCGTGCACTGACAAAAGATCGCATTGCTGGAAAGACACTGATAAATTTGGGTTTAAGAGTTGGTTAGGGCTGAAAATGCAGAATTCTCACACTTTCAAATCGGAAGGTACAATGAAAAACAAAACAAAAGAAACAGAGAGGAAAAAAAAAGGAGAAATAACATTACGTGAAAGGGCGTACAGTTGTCGTCTGATGCAGATGGCAGAGCAGTTCCGCACACGCGAAGGTCGCGTAACCACCACCCAACAAAAAAAAAAAAAAACGTACAGGGCGATGGGACAAGACAGACGGAAATCAAATCAAACACCGGGCCTTTGACTTGAAAAGGTGCAACCCAAGGACGCCCACACGCGCACACTTGCCAGAAACACAGAACCCAGCGAAGGAAGCTAATATGCACACTGGTGCACTATGGGCCCAGAAGCACATGCGGGTACATACGCCGACACCTAAAGTGTCACACACGCCGTAAAGCATGCCACCCTCTACCAAAAGTTTTCTTTTTCTTTTTTTCTCGCGACCTCGGCGTTGCCTATAGGTCTCAAGGGCTACAGTGCCCTCCAATGGCTCCTGGACACGGCGGCGCCAATGGAACCGTTAGGGAATTTACAGTAGCGCCTTCGTGTTGTGGAGTATAAACTTTTCAGTGGTGTTACTGTCCACGGAGAACAGTACGTGTTATTCATTCTGGTCACACGCTCGAGGAGAAAAACAGATGGTCCCGTGTGGGGGACTCGCTTCGTTCTCCATGACAAAAAGTGTATTGCCCTGCGGGTTGCTCCACTCCCTAAACGCACTGGCATCCGCGTTCCCCGCCACCATGTTCGACGAGTATGACAACGCCTGCCCCGTAAATGCCATCTCTTCCCCCTGCTCCTGCTGCTCCTGCGGGTGGTGCAGTGTACTCCTCGGAATGGTCCCCATGTCCGTGCGGTGATCATCACCAAGTATATTGGTGAGGTTTAAAGGGGCAGACCCGCGAGTGGGGTGCCTTCGCCGCCACATATCATTCGCACGAAGCCGCCACCGCGGTCTCTTGAGCAGCTCAGTCACAAACGTCATCAACAGTAGCGCGCAGCCCATTATAAGGAACACGCAGCAGCAGCCAAGCTGAATCGATATGTACGTGCCACAGGCATCCTGCAGTCGCTGCGTTGTGATCACCCATGAGGCTCCTACCATCCAAAGGATCTCCCAGGCGACGTAGAACAAAAAAGTGATGTTGATTGGGTCCATAATGAACAGACGCAACGTACTCCATTCCGTAGGTATGCCCTGCTCAATGCGATATCGCATTCGCCACATAAGTGCAATTGCGAAGATCATGTTTACAATGGCGTTTGAAAGCCCCAACGCACACCACTGCATTGTGAGGGCGCTGCATGGAAGCGACACCAAAATAGAAAAGCCATGAGTAAGCTGAGCGCCGTTTACAATGACACTCACCAGGGTAAATAGAGGCGTCGGGCGATCGTTGGGCAATAGAGCGTACCACACCCGTGCACGCAACTCCAGTAGTCGATAGCGCAGTGCCCCTTCTGCGGGTCGCATTGCCAACGGCAAAGGAAATATCCAAAATAAAAATAAAAAAAATAGACAAACGTGTCAACCGACAACAGTAGATTTGCCTCTATACATGGGTGCTTGCGCCGAGACAATGTGAAAATGTTTTTGAACGAACAACAAAAACGAGAAGAAAAAGAAAGGAGGGGGAAAAAAAGGAGCAACGCCTGTGTAGTCGCATCATCATCACCACCAGCGCCAGGGTATGTCAGTGGACTCGCCCGTCACCGAGATGCCTCCGGCAACCCACTGGCGAGGGAGAAGACAAGAGTAATACAAGTAAATTAGAAACGCGAGATTATAAAAAATTATTGATTAATTCACCGCGAAGTTCACATGACAAGCGTTGCTACTGCATATCCTACAATGATCAAGCCGGCTGCCGCAAAATCAAACATGAGTTTTGGACAGAAAATAGAAAACAACATCAGATGAGACTTTTGAACGTACGCATTAAAGAAAGAGACGGCAGTCTGCATCACCGCTAAGTACACCAACAAGTAGCATAAATACCACCCGTATGCCCGTTGGGTCTTGTACACACTCATAACTGCCATGGGTAAAAAACAAAAGGCATTAAGGGTCCGCACAACAACCAATATACCCCCAAAAACGACGTACTCGGGGGAGCTGCCCACAAAAAAGGCGTTCAAGTCAACGGTAGGCAAAAAACATTTATTCCCTTGCGAATAGAAGGCAACCCATGAAAAAAAATGTAACAGCACCGCCTGTGATAGGATTGGAAGGTGACTTATTGCGCGCACCACAAAAGGCAGTAGCGCCCCATAAATGGCAATTACAGCGCTCACCAAGTATTTATCAGAACAGAGGGAAGCTGCCCACAGGACAACTGCCATGTACCGCAGATGTGAACCACCGCGTACAAATACAGTCAACACAAAAAACAAGAGCGGGGCGATGTGGTGCAGGATGAGCCGGTTGTAACACACAGCCATGAGAGAAACCTGTGCCATCACCCAAAGTCGATCGAAATTGCGGAGGGAGGCAAGAAGAAAGACGACAGCACTAATAACAAGACCCGTGTATTCCCACTGCAATCCAGCAGCATGTGTACTCATCCATTCCTCCAATGGAGACACCACCCCGGAAACAGTATCGATATCCGAGAGACTGCGGCCAAGCAATGGCACCATAACCCGCAAGGCCACCGGCAGCACATAAAGAAGCGGAGAAGCACGCTTTTGAGACGTGGCAAGAAGCGCTGTCAGAAGAAGAACCTCTAACAAACAGAGCATCCACACATCCTCCTTTTCAATGAAACTGTTGGAGAGCAAGGCACAAAGACGCATTACAAATAACAGCATCGTCCACATGCCCGTCAGCCGCTTCGATCGAAGGCACTGCAACACATCATCATTTCGCATTATTGAGAGGGCAGCCACCATGATGAAGCACAAACCCAAAAAAATGCCGCCTGGATTCATTTGATTCCGTGTTTTACGTCCAAAGTAGCTCATCATTACAAGACGTTCGCGCCAAGGTATAGTCTCATTCTCCCACACCGCACTCTTTGGAAATTTTGCTTCCTCAAAGAAGGTCTTCACTTGCCGCCAGTTACACTCCTCAAGCTTGTCCAAATCCGCTTCTGGATCAGCAAGCATAATGAGCTCCGGAATGATGCGGCCAAGGTTAGAAAACGGAATGGAGACACCCAAAAGTGCACTGATACTTGGTACCAGATCTACTTGATGCGCCGCACTTAGCTGGTTGAGGTTGACACCAGAAATCTCACGACAAGGTTTGCTTGCTCTCAAATCTGCGTCAAGGCCCTCAGCCCAGCGAGCTTCAGTTAACTCAGACCTTCGACGCAAAGATTTAGCAGCCGCAGCTGCCAATGATGCTGCTGTTTCTGAGTTTGATGATGGCTTGTGGTCTCCATTAAACATTTCGGCGTACAGAAACGAGTCTGTCTCTGGAAACGAGTCCCCGCCGTGATCGCCGTTGTTTGTCATTCCATGATCTCCAAGAAGAAGCAGTAAAGTTCGCATGCTCGTGTTGCGTTGCTTCAATATACGAGACACATTATGCAGCGCTTCGTCAGTTCGCCCAAGTACACGCTGCATCTCCGGATGGTACGCGTTAAAGGTATGGCCGGCATGGTCAATGCCCATGAAGTGAACAATGATAAGCTTTGCGTAGTCAGATGGTGCCTTCTCTATCGTTTCCTCCAGGAGCAGTGACGGAAGATGTCTCAGCACAGTTTCGTCAGCCGTATCCAAATCAATCACGTCCAATGTGGAGAAGCCCAAGGTTTTCTTCCACACCGTCGTATTATCATTATCAGGAAAAATATTTAGCCACGCGTTATCGCCATAGAGAATCGATCGTTGTTGCAGCTTATGCAACAAACTGTCGGTCTCCATTGCGTTGGTGTTGATGTTTCCCTTAAGCTCCAGGAATGCCGGCACGGTCCCCGCCGTCATGGCCTGCAGTCGCTGACATGTCACAGTCGGAAAATCCGCGTAGAAGAAAAAACCGTGCGATGGATTTGCTGCATCTTGCAGGTTTTTCTCAATGTACTTCAACGTCCTTCCATGCTTATAGGCTGGCAACGTGTTTCTCACGCCGGCGGCACTACATTCCTTTCCATTGCCATAATGGTGCGACAGCCGCGGTAACACAAAGTCTGGCCGCAGTGCATCGACAAGAAGAACCACAACTTGGTCGACCGGGCGCACCCCACGACACACCTCAGTTGATTGTTTCCTGGAGATGACTGACGTGGAAAACATGGAGTCTATAAAAATAAAGCCCCCGATTAGAAGCAGCGCCACAAGCAGCGCTACACGGAGATGATACGCCAGATTGTGGAAGCGCTCCATGTGGGGCAAAAGATGTCTGCTGGCGACCTACACCGCTGAGAGTGGAGCAAGTAAGTGGGGATGTCGGCGTGAGGATAGGCGGCAGTGGGGCGTGGGTTTGGAGGGAAAACCGCGAGTATTACTCTAGTCGTGCACAGTTAGCGCTAATCGCAAGAAAAGTGAGAAGCGAGAAAACATGGCGCATAAATGCCACACAGAGAGATAAAGAAGGGGTAAAAGGGACATAAAGAGACAGGCAAAAGCATACAACCACCCCAAACAAATGCGGGGTATCCGCAGTACGCACACTAAACCTTCTTCTCACCCGTACACCTGGGATGAGGAGCAGGAAAGAAAACAACAACAATATTAACGTCTCCCTCTCTTTACGTTTCGTCTCCTCCTCCCTCTCTCCCGTGTCTCTCCCCCAGTCATCAAATAATCGGCTAAATGTAAATATCTGTAAAGGCAATTGTGCGTCAGCCGCTACCGTCGCCTGTTCGACGCCATCTCTCGTTTTACGTTCCGACGCCGCACCTGCATGGCACGCTGTGCGGCGCGTCTCTTTGCTGCAAACGGCACGGCGTTCTTGGTGTGTTGAATCGTGCGTATTTTGGCGCGACGCACGGCATCTGCCCACTCTTGCTCGGTGATCACGCGACGGGAGTCAATACGCCCGCCACCCATGTTCGCGTCCTGCTTTATCTTGGCGCCAAAAAGCTCCTCCAATTTTCCTTCCACCTTTTGCTGCAATTCAGCGTCCCGCTGCGCCCGCCGCTTCAAACGCAGCTCCTCACGACTAAGCTGATCGTCGGGCGTCTCTACCAGCAACAGGGGGTCGTTGTGCTGCATCGCCGTCTGCTCCACCGTGGAGTGGCGCACGTCAATCAGCGTGTTGGGGAAATCCACTTGTGGGTGCTTCGTGACAGCGTAAAGTGGCACGTCGTGTGGGAAAAGTGAGCCCCGCTTGATCCGCTTCAACAGCTTCCAACCACCAATGTGCTGCCATCGCATCGTACTGTGGGCGCTGACGCGGTTGCGGTCACCGTAAAAGCGCCGGTAGACCCGACCGCTAACAAGATCACCGTCCGGTGTACAAAAATCAGCCTGAACTTTTCCCCGGCACTGTGGGTCACGCACCACACGCATGTACTTTGACGCCATTCGCATCACGCGCCGGCGCATTTGACCCACCTCTTGGCGCACGACGAGCATCTCTGCTGGTGTGATGGCACGCTGTCGCTGATAGCCGGCGTCCACAAAGGCACGGTTAAACTTGTGAGTCGCGGGAGGCATTTGGAGTGGAAAAATGAGTTTGTTGTGGCGCGTGTTACCCGTCTTGACAAGGCGTGGAACGTCTGTTGGCATATGTCCAACCTCCCCCGTGCTGACTGCGCCATCTTGCAGAGCCGCCTCCAGCGGCGTCAGTGGTTTCGCCTCCTCCACGGAGGGGTTGTGCTGCAGAGGGGAGGGTACACCTGTCTCAGGGCGGTGCAGGGCCTCATCACTGAGACGCTCAAACACAACATCCTTCACAGCAAGTGCGGCCTTATACAACTCACGTTGTTTTGCATCCCTCTCCTGCTGTTTTGCCTCCTCCGCCTTCTTCATCTGCTCCTGCCGACGAAGCGCTCGCTCAGGGACGAGCTCATTACGTGCAAAAATTAAATAGCTAATGGGTTCAACTCCAATCTTCAAGGGCATATGTCGTGCCCACACCTCAACAAAGGTGGCACGATACTGCGCCTCTGTGCTGCATATACGCATACGTTTGCGCTTCACACCCGCCTTGCAGTGCCGCAACGGGCAACGTTGCTCGTGTGGGCATGGACCAACAATAGTAGGCTGCCAGTCCCATAAACCAACATCCTTCTCCTCGAGAAGGCAATCACGCGCCTCCATGAGAAGGTTAAAGTTATTAAGGTTGGCAAACTCCACAAGCACAAGAACACCCTTTGTCATTTTCCATAGTTGTTGCACCACCTGTCGACGATTCTCCGCTGTTGCAATTTCGCTGAGAGAGTACGCCGCCACCACGAGATCGTGCTGAATCACTTCATCCTCCGGAAGCAAATACCGCTTCCACGTCACGTTTGGCACATCATCGTGCAGCACCATGGTCCCAATCTCCATCATGCCGGGGCTTGGCTCAACCGCGGTGACTTCCTGCAGTGGTCGAAGACGTTTGGCAGCCCGCTGTTGTGCTGTCTCATTTTCAAGGTCAACAAATTGCTCCCACCACGTCTTTTTTTTTGTGTCGTACCGCCATCATGCAGCTCGTCGTGTTCTTCGCCGTCCATAAAGTCATTCGGGTCCTCGCGGGTCACACGGTCCACGTTGAGCGGGTCACCACTTTCCCATTCGGTACCATCCACAACGTCGCGGTGACGTGCGTGGGCCTCCCGCGTGAGACGCTCTTTTTTTGCTGCCGCCGCCACTGCTGCAACCTCACCAATTTCACGTCGCAGGTCGTCTGGTAAGTCGGCTGGGTCAACTTCACCCCTCTCCAGCAGCGCTGCCACAGCCATGAAGCGTACCTTCTTCTTCTCAGCATTGTTGCGCTGGAGTCTCTGTAAGTCGTAGCGTAGCTCGGCCAGCTGGTGCGTACTGGAGGAGTCGTTTCCCTGCATCGTCTGCCGCAGCGAGCGGTAGAGCGGGTAGGCAAGTGCGCCGGGGTCGTAAACTTCCTTAGCAACAAGCGTAGAAGTGCCGGTGCCGGCACCAAAGTCCAACATCGTCTTGGGAACAAAATGCGGAAGCTGCTTGCTAAGCTCAAAGAACACGCGATGCATCCCAGCGTACATCGCCGCTCCCCGAAAGAGGAAGTACCCAATGGCGTCGTCCGCCGAGTAGAGAACAGAGCGACTCGCCACAGCATTGGCCACCGCCAACTGCCGTTGAAATTTTAGCAGGCGTTGCCGTATCTTAAACCGAAGTTTGGCTTGTGAACGCTTGTCATGCAACCGAAGTTCGGCAAAGTTATCCCCCTTTTCACGACGCTCAAATATTTCCCGCTTTTTCTGATTGAGCGTATCCGCCTCGCCTTCGGGGATCATATCTGCTGGATTTACCGGCAACCGCACCGGCTCCTCGCGATTTCGGTACTCAATGACAGGAATAATGTCGCGCAGGCACTGCCGGATAAGGCCCTTATCCTTCAGCCGAAAGACTTTCATGAAGGCAGCCTGCATCGATGGTGACATCACGACGATGCCAGGATTCATGTCGCAGAAGTCGTCCCGCACGGTCCACTGCCGCATCGATGGCCGGCGCTTGCACATCTTTCGCAGCATCTGATACTCGTAGGACATTTTGGCCGCCACGTCAATGACGCGAATGCGGCGACGTCCGTAACGCATCTTCGCGCTAAACTGCGACCATGTCTCCTTCCCAGCAATCGTAGTGCTGGAGCCCGCCTGTTGCCCAGACTCCCCGGGCTGATGCATCGCCCCTTCGCGCACGTAGCCGTCGCCGTCTGGGGACGATGACGACACAAGCAACCGCCGTTGGCTAAGCTGTGCGCCCGCAAAGACGATGGACAACTCCTGCAGTCGAAACACCGGTACGGCACGACAAAAACGAATAGACATCGTCGTTCTCCCGCCGTCTTTTTCTCTCCTTGCGTCTGTATGTATGTCTGTCTGCGTGTGTGTGTGTGTGTGTGTATTTTGGTAGTACCTCTTCGGACGCAGCCTTCGCGTACCCCTGGCGCTGATTCACAGAAATACACGAACAATGCAGCGATGCCCCCTCCCCCCCACCCCACCCACACACACAGGGCGCCGCGGTCAAAGCGAGAAAAAATGAAGACCACAAAGAGGCGTGGGATGCTTAGAGAGACGACACCAAGAATGGATGCAGCAACCCTGCAAAGAGGAATAAGGCGGAGGTCATGGCACCGCTCTCCGGAAGAGCGGCGAGGATAAAACGAATAATAATAATAATAATAATAATAAGTTTGTAGTATAGAAAACGGGTTCCATTATCGACATCACACACACAGACATGCACACACACAACAAAAAAAAAAAAAAAATGAAAAAAAAAATAGTTACCCTCCCGTGCCTTGCCCTCCCCTACAAGTGGGGCAAGAAGCACAAGTGTCCCTTATCCGCCAAGTAATATGCACACTGTACATGCTTCTCCTGTAGGATGTTTCCTTTTCTATCTCATTTTCCGTATGGGAAAACGGAGGGCCACCCCCACCTCATCCCTCCTGGAACACTTGCCTCGCCTTCACAACCATAACGCCGCCGTGCCGTTAATGTTACCGGATACAACTGGCCCCACGTGCCGCCTCCCTCCCCTCCAGCAACGTGTAAAGCCCCAGGTTGCCGCTCGGCCACACATCAGTTATCGTCGCTGGTAATCTCATCGCCATTTTATTGCTGCTGAGGTAAGTTTTTTTGTTTGTTTTGCTTTGTTTTCTCCGGCTTCTCCATTGAATCTCATCGTGGTCTGACGACAATTACTACTACTACTACTACAATCCGTCTCACCCGCTTTCGTTGGACGCATGCCCTTGTTTTTTTTTTGACGCTTATTAGCCGCCTTAGTACCTTTCTTGTATCGTTTTCCTCGCTTTCACCCTAATGTTTTCAGTTCTGTGGTGGTGCTAGTTTTTGCAGCAGCTTCTTCCTATGCAGACCCAGAACAGCTGACTCCGTTGGGCTCACTTGAGCTGCTGAAAAAAGTCGTTGCCCTTGTCGTCCACGACGACGAAGGCAGGGAAGTTCTCCACCTGAATCTTCCACACCGCCTCCATACCCAACTCCTCCATGTCAAGTACCTCCACCTTGCGAATGGACTCTGTTGCGAGAACCGCGGCAGGGCCACCGATGCTGCCGAGATAAAAACCGCCGTGCTTCTTGCACGCCTCTGTTACTTGTCGACTGCGGTTTCCCTTCGCGAGCATAACAAACGAGCCGCCGTTTTCCTGAAAGAGGTCCACAAATACGTCCATGCGTCCCGCTGTCGTTGGACCAAAGGAACCAGAAGGCATACCTTCTGGACATTTTGCCGGTCCTGCGTAGTACACAGGGTGGTTCTTCATGTAATCGGGTAACGGTCTCCCTTCTGCAAGCATTTCCCGCATGCGTGCATGAGCAATGTCGCGGGCGACAATGATGGTGCCGCTCAAGCTGAGGCGTGTCTTGACGGGATACTTTGACAACTCTGCGCGAATCTTATCCATGGGCATGTTCAGATTAACCTTCACGGGTGGTGTCTTGAACAGCTGGTCCTCTGTGACCTCCGGGAGGTACTTTGCAGGATCTGTCTCAAGTTGTTCAACCCAGATTCCCTCCTTGTTGATTTTTGCGAGTGCCTGACGATCGGCGCTGCAGCTTACACCGATGCCAATGGGGCAACTTGCGCCATGACGAGGCAAACGAATCACGCGCACGTCATGCGCAAAATACTTTCCTCCAAATTGGGCCCCCATGCCAAGGTTGCGGCAGATATTCAAAACGACGTCCTCCATCTCAAGGTCGCGGTAGGCGTAACCCTTTGACTCGTCCGGTTTCGTGGGTAAGTTGTCGTAGTATTTGCAAGTGGCGTACTTTACTGTCTTCATGGTCATCTCCGCACTTGTACCACCCACGACGACGGCCACGTGGTACGGCGGGCAGGCGGAGGTGCCAATGGTGGAGATTTTCTCCTCCAAGAACATACGAAGGGACTTCGGGTTAAGCACCGACTTCGTCTCCTGGAACAGGTACGTCTTGTTTGCCGAGCCACCGCCTTTTGTCACAAACAAGAACTTGTACTCCTGCCCCTTTGTCGCGTATAGGTCGATCTGGGCGGGCAGGTTCGACCCAGTGTTCTTTTCATCAAACATGGTGAGCGGGACATTTTGGCTGTAGCGCAGATTGGTGGTGGTGTAAATCTTGTGCACCCCACGGCTCAACGCCTCGCCGTCGTCGCCGGTTGTGAACACCTGTTCACCCTTGTAGCCTGCAATAATTGCCGTGCCCGTGTCCTGGCACCCGGGAAGGGTGCGACCTGCCGCAATGTTGGCATTCTTCAGAAGCTGCAGCGCGACAAACCGGTCATTGTCGCTGGCCTCCGGGTCGTCAAAGATTCGCCGCAGACAGGCGAGGTGTGAGGGCCGAAGAAGATGCTGCACATCGCCAATCGCCTCCACGGCTAGCTGCGTCAGCCCCTCCACCTCCACCCGCAGGATCTCCGGCAGGCCAGAGCCTGGTTTCACGAGAGAAACGTAGTCCTTCGTCAACAGACGAAACTTTGTGTCCTCATGGGAGACGTGCGGAACAAGCGGGACGTACTTGAATGGAGGGGCGGCTTTCTTGCCAAAAACAGCCAGAGAACGGCGCAACATTATGTATTTAAACAGTCGGCCGTGTCGTGTGTCTGCGTCGGAATCTTTTTCTGCGAGACCGCGCAATGAGAAAAAAAGAGAAGAAAATAATATATTTTTTTGAAGGCAGTAGAAGGAGGGGGGGGAAAAAAGGCGTCGCAGCGTACACGCAACAGGGGATCTCTTCCCTGCCCCCGCCTTCACCACCAGACCTGCTGTTCTCTCGCGGTATCGAAGCCTAATGCTAACAGAAGAGAAACAGTAGTCACCCACCACTCATTCCCTCACTAGCCGCGGTGGCACATGTGCATCCCCCACTGCAGAACACAATACGTTTACATCCCCGACATCACCATCGTGAGAAACAACAAAGTTTCCCTACACGAGAAAAAAAAATACACAAGCGCAAAGTAGGCGTGCTTGCCACACAAGCACACACCTTCACAGCTATCCATGCATTGCACCATTAAAGCCTATCCTATAAATTGTCGCATCGCAGATAAGATAAATCAGCCCCAAGAGCCGTACCGCGAACCAGTACGGTGCAGCTACCAGTCTTATTCCTCCTTAACAGAGCTTCAAGAGCTGGCCTGCACAGCTCCGACAGGGGATTATCCGATAAGTCGAGGAAACTCAACATCAGGCTACTGTCCTCACGACGCGCACAAATGTGAAAGACGTCTGCATCCGTCACCGAATTATTAGAAAAATCCAGTTCACGCAGAGATGAGCATTTGTGTGCTGCTTCTGCAATAACTTGCACACCCACACCAGATAAATGACAGCTCCCCAAGCCCAACACCGCCAGGCGCTTCGCACATGGAATACCAAGGGCTATTTGTGCGGCACCATCCGCCTCAATAAAGTTGCCCTGCACGTATAACCTCTCCAAATTTGGGCACTCGCTAAGCACGCTACACAACACTTTACCGGCCGTGTGTAAAAGGCGACCAGAGGAGACATTTAGCACGCGAAGAGAATGTGAGGAGTGAAACCCCACGCGCAGAAGTGTGGTTAGCAACGACTCGGTCACGCAACATCGCGACATGTAAAGCTCCTCCAGAGAGGCGGCGCAACGACTCAGACTAACGGAGAGGCCACAAGTATGAACAGACTCGATGCGGTTGCCGCTAACGTCAAGCAGCTTGAGCGAGGAGGGAAAGAAAAGCCACCGAGACTCTTCCAGCGGGATCGCAAATGCGGGAATGATGTTGTTGTCCGCAAGCCTCGCTTCCACTAAAGCCTCCGCCTGAGCGACACCCTCCGCCACTGCCTGCGCCGCAGTATCGTTCACGTGGCAGTGCTGCAGCTCCAATCGCTTCAGCTGCGAGGCATGCTTCAGCATCACTCTACAAATGAGATCGCACTCCTCGTTGTGAAGGTTCATGTCACGGAAGGACAGCTGCTCCAGGGCCTCGGCGGGGCTTCGCTCCAAGGCGTGCAGAATCGTTCGAAGGTCGGTGGGAGTAATTTGTGTGTGCGCCAGGTCCACCACACGCAGCCTACGAGTCTTTGGGAACACTGTGGAGGCAACGTACTTCGCCGCAAAATCATCAAACACGCCGCCGATCATGCAGAGACTTTCCGCCTGCGTGATGCGTTCCTCCGTGAGGGTGCCGTTAAGTAGTGCAGTGCCGGTCAAAACCTTGTCATCCTCTCGAGACTCCTCTGACAGAGGAGCAGCTGAGGAGTCGCTCCCACACCCGCTCTCCTCTACGAGGATCTCCATGCACCGCCTCAATCCCACACCGCAGACATTCATCCTTAGCGAGCGGTGGCAACAAACCACTTTCCGTTCCGCACAGCCAGTGAACACCTGTCAAGGAGGAGAAGTAAATGCAACAAGCAAAATAAAACACACAAAAAAAAAGGTGGGGGAGAGAACGAACTGCCCTTAAATGGAAAGACGAATCTACTACAGCGTCATCCACTCAGAATTCAAAAAACAAAAGTATTTCATAGATAGATGTCATATATGGATATATATATGGATATATAGACAGATATATATATATATATAGATAAACTCTCTCTTTCTTTCCTTCTCTCTCTATATAGACACAAATGCCTGTATATATAGTTATGCATGTATACGAACCCTCTATGGAATGGAGCTCAAAACAAATCAAACACAATAATAGTACTTCAGTTAAACAAGGGTAAGTCTAAGAACCACCGTGCGCTGTCTTACCCTTCTCACGAGTACCGTCACCATCTCATGATAACCCCCTCCATATTGTTACTCCTTTTATCCATGTACTCATTTCTCTCTTCGCCTTTTTTTTCTTTTTCATTTTAAATCTTGAGGGAGAGAAGTTTGTTGTTTTCGGCATTATCGCCAAAGGCCCCAGAAAAGTCGCGATATGTGACTGTCATTTGACCTCGCTCCTTCTCGCTGGGATCGCCACCGCCAGAGGAAGCGATGTTTTCCTTTGCGCCCCACAATATCTCTGCCAGCTCTTCTGGCGAGACGGTGATGCCGGTTAGTGACTGCAGCTGATCCCTGCAACTGTCCAGCGTCAAGGTGTGGGTCGGAGGTAGATCCTCCAAATGCCACTCCCGCGGAGGTGACACCGGGGTCTCAGTCGCAACGCGACCCACCAGACCGCGCGCAAGATTAACATAGAAGGCTGTTATGCCGCCCCGTCGGCGCTGCACATGATCACGCACCGCCTGAGAGAAGCGTTCCTGCCGACTGTAATTGACAACGCGCAACTGTGGACGTCTGCTGCCGCTTTGCGTAACTCCATCGCCCGCATGGGACATGACGTCATGCATCAAAGATGAGTTGCTTCGCACCCTGCAGCGTACGCCACTCCGTGCCGGCGGCAAGTTTTTCGGGTTCTTGTACGTTTCCGTAATGCCAACAACCTGAATGTTCTGTCGCTTCCCCGCAGCCCGCTCCACATGATGGATACCTTGCGGTGTTTCCGTGTGCTGCGGCGGCTCGACGCGCCGCAAGCGTCCCCACATGAACTCCCGCGTCTCGTTTGACTCATCATTGTGGTGAGAGCGACGAACCGCGTGAGGGGTGGTCGCGGCGACGGTGGCGGGTTCCTCTGCGAGAAATATGTTGAGCGTGCCAGCATGCAACCGGCGTGTGCGGTCAAAGTCAGCCCGTCTCAAGGCGAATGACGACTCGTTGCGCGGCAGTGGGCTAATCACAGGCTCCATTCATGTACGGTAAGCTGCACACACAGGCGTACACTTCTTCTTGCCCTCCTCCTCTAAAAGGAGACACGAGTGGGTGAATAACACAACGAAAAAAAAAAAAGAGGAGGGGGCAAAAACAAAAACAGTATGAAAAACAACATCACGCACCCATAATAGAGCGATGTACAGAAAGGTGGGTAAATAACGGCCAACTGACAGGGAAAAGAAAAAAGAAATGGACGAGGAAATTAATGCAGGACACATCGTAGTTGAACACCATGGGGTCTTCGCCTCGGTTAAAGACGCATCCGTGAGAACGACAGAGTAAGGAATGAGATCGAGCAATTAGATTAAATGGCGCACGTGCAATTAATAATGTAGCTTCAACACGGAGGAAGCAATCAAAAGAAAAAATCCCAGTAGATACTCCTAGCTTGATACCCACGGAGAGCGGCAGAGCGGGCATACCGTCTGTCCACTGTTTGCCCACCACGCATATAGGCAGTAAGAGTGAAGAGCGGCGTTGCGACACACGGCGCACTGCATATCGGGCAGGCGATGATCCACCGCCGACACCACTGAAAAACAGATGGGACACGGTTCTTGGCCGGAGAAGTGAGCGTCCATGTTTCTTCCAAAGACTGTCACACACTCCCATATGTTGGCAGAGCCTCCAAAGAGTAGAATTGTCATTTTAAGCATCCAGGCACGCCACTTTTCGGTTGAGACGCCACAGCCTTTGCCGCTTTCAAAAGTAACCATAGGGGGCTTCAACGGAAAGGCGGCGGGTATTTCAATCTGCACCATAACACTTGCATCCTCCATGGTGTACCGCAGTGTGATAAGTTTCTTTGGCATACTAACGGTGACGTTGTAGTTTTCATTCACGTCAAAGGTGGGCTCACCGGTGGGGCTCCTACTAAGCACGGTAAGTAGACTCTCCTGTATGAGCATGGGTGAGACATGTTCCTCCACAAAAACGTAAAAGAGGTCCTGCAGTTTCCGCTCAATCGTTTCCAACCAGCTCTTCACAACAGACAATGTGTTGCTCTGCAACAGTAGAGCGAAAACGGCGGCAGCCCCTTTTGCCAATTCCTTCATCGGCTCCGCCGCGTTTGGACGCGTCAAGGCAACGGTTTCAAACCCAAGGTGTTCCCCACTCGTCTTTGTCGTGGTGCAAAGGTACGTGCCGTCAAGACGCTTGTTGCCAGGCACCACTGGCGTGAGCAGCAGCGAGCAGAGAAGGTCGAGTAGGTGCAATACCTCCTCACGTCGCTCCTTTGCGATGTCCTGCTGAACCGCCCCACTCAGTGTGACACACCAGGCAAGCAGATGCGGGAACAGCGCCAGCTTTTGTTTCTTTGTCTTCATGATGATTGCTGTGTTTCGCGTAAACAACTTCAGTTTTGCTGGGGATCTGGTGCTAAATTCCTGACGAAGGTTCCGCAGCAAGCGTTTTGCGGTGATCTGACGCATGATGGGCAGCAGAACAACTCCCGAGCGCATAAGCGTCAAAACAGACACGAGCGACACCGCAGAAATGGCACTTGCAACAGCCTCGGTTCCGATGGACTCTAACTTCGCAATAGGGGTGGCGCAGAGCCACTGGTAGGCAAAGTTCATCACACCCGCCACCTTCGTCACGGTGATTTCCGAGGCCCGCAGCACGGCAACGTCGGAGGTCACCAATTCACTGAGGCAGTTTGACGTGAACGCAATCAGTTTCGTGACGAGGGGCACATCCTCCTCCTTCGTTTGGCGAAGTGACACAACACACTCAGTCACGGCGTCGAAGAGAATGAGATTGATGGAGCTGCGCAGAATATCGTCCAAACGCCCGTGCAAAATCCCACCGCGGAGCGCTGACACGGCGGACACGACAACACGTCGGAGATCCTGCAAACTCATGGGAAGTTCATTCGGCGCCTGCGACAACAATCTACCGTTCGGTGGCATGTGGCGCAGCCTACAACAACGGCTCAGGAGATGCGTCATGGTATGCACAAGTTCATTATAGGCTGCCGTGTCGAGGATGCGGCTGGAGGAAAGTTCTGCGAGGAACTCAAATCCGTCAAGCGGGCGCAGGTGCTGAGCGTAGGTGACCACCTGCTGCACCGTGCTGGCAACAACAACAGGAGCTGTGCTGAGGTGCCGATGCATCGTCATCGTCAGGAGTGCGGTAGGCGGAGGCAGTGTGGGCAACATACACATCGCCTCTTGCACAGCAGACGCATGTCTTGCGGTGATGGACGAGAGAATTGAGTCACCAATCACATCCGCAGCTTCATCAAGAGAGGCAAAGAAGGCGCGGTAGGCCGCGACGGCCTTCTCATTCACAGGTGCTGCTCCCTCCTTCAAGAGTAGGGAATTGATCATCCACTCTGTCACAACACACGCTATGCGGCGTGCACTCTCCAGCACTGCGTCACCAACACACACTGCAGTGTCACGAATCACAGCTGCAAGCGTGCAAAGCAAAAGGTGCGGCTCTGCGTCGCTATCCAAAAGCGCAACGACCTCGTCCCGCGAGTTAACTCGCAAAAGCGCGTGTGGAAGCAACTTTGTCATGAGCAACTTTCGTATCGGCTCCGACAACACCTCCTGCACACGCGCGGCGCGGAGTAGTGGAAGCAGCACAGCCACAGTGTCACAGGTTTCAATAGGAACAGAACGCGCGAGCAGATGCACAAGCTGTGCCGTCCTTACACAGCGCAGCAGCGACAGGTCCATCACGTCAAGTGAACAGTAGCGATCCAGCATGGCGAAAGGGACGTCCGTGGTGGGTACGCCTGTGCACCGCAAAAGCACCTGGTTCTCCACCCACAACTCTGTGCTGCAGACAATTCCCTGCAGCAGAGTACTTGACGCAAATGGTATCAGGCGGGAAAGTTGACCACACGCGGCGAGACCACACGACGGATCCCGCATGACATCATCAAACAACTCGAGGGACGCCGTGTCCAACTGTTCCACACCCACCTCGTATGAGTCCAGTAACCCTTCGACTTTCTCCACCAGCGCACTGAACTGGCGCACGCCGAGATAGTGCTTCTTCCTCGCCATCGCATGCAGCAAGGGATCCTTGTCATCCCGCAGAGCAACACGAAGCGCCTTGATAGACATGTACTGCTCCGCATGCAGCCTCGGTGAAATGGTGGCCACAATACGAAACAGTGTCGGCAAAATCAGGTCGTCGCCACTAAAATCCAACAGTGCGGGCAACCGTTTCCCCTTGTAAAGAAGATCACACCACAACGAAAGTCGCTGCAAGACTTCTCCGGCCCTATTCACCTCGTCTTCATCCTCCTCTTCCTCTTCCTCTTCCTCTTCCTCGCCTGCGACATCTTCGTCGCTGTCATCGCTTGAGGCCTCGCCCTCAGTGGCGTCACTCCTCTTGCTGCATGCTGTGTCCGAGTCGGCCTGAGATTCGCCTTCCGCCTTTCCTGCCGCCGCCCCGTCCTCGTCAGAGACAAGCCGCAGGATGGCATCCAGTGAATGCTGTAACGCCTGACGCAGCTGCTCTTTCGCCGGCTTCGACAACGTCATCTGCACCTCTCCAAGCGCCTCTACGAAGCGCTCCATAGTGCAAAAGTCCGCATCCTCGCATGCCCGCAAGACGAGACCCAAAAACCGCTCAGAGTCCCGCATGTCATCGAGGATGATAGCATCCTTGACCCAGCACAGCTCATCAGAGGCGCCAACGACAAGCGTCTGCAGCTGCCCCCGAATTTCAGCGTCATTCCAGATCAACACAAGCTCAAGTAATTTCTTAAAGAAAATCAAGGGTACTTCGTCCGCTTCTGCCTCACGCTCCTCAAGCTGTTTTTCCTTCCGTATGCTGGCGTCTTTCCGGATGGCATCCACCAGGCCCTTTGCAACCTCCAATCGCACCTCCCGTGTTGGGGTAAACGACGTACCCCCTTCACCACCACCACTGGTTGGAGGTGTACATGCCTGCAATAACACCAGTAACGGTTCCCAAACTTTGTTTCGCAAATACTTTGTAATCAGCTGTTCCATCTCCTGCGAGACGCCAGGGAGGGTAACAATGGCGCCTAGGATCCCTGCCTGAAGCAAGTCAAAGCTCTGCCGAAGTGCGTCGCTCGCGTCTTCGGAAAGAACGGGAGTAAAGGCGTCAGGGTGGCTGCACAAGACAAGAAGGCATCCGCAAAAAGATTCCTCGTGGCGAGCGGCTCGTTTCATGCTTAACGCAACAATGGACACGGTGGCATCCAGGTAGCGTGCCCTCGCAGCTGAGGATTCCATCACAGTGGCCAGGGTGATGAGCATGTGGTGAAACAGTTTGACGCCGTCCTGCTCATGCCCGTCGCCTCGCTTTGCAGAGCGAACGCAGAGAAGCTCCCACAGCTGCATCAGGGCAGATAACACCAACCGCCACTCCTGCAGGCTCACGTCGCCAAGACGATGCAATTTATGCACGAGAGTCTCCCCAAACTCGGCAGCCGTGTCCGCGCAGCGTGGATCACGCGTGAGGGGCACAAGCAACGGAACAATGGAGGGAAAAATTACTTCCACCGCCTGAAGGTCGTGACAACGCACGAAAATACACATAACATCTTGCAGGAAATCATCCTCAAAGTAATCAATAGCAGTTTCGGTGCTGTCGCCAGACCACAGCAGCAAAAGCTCCCAAACCCGCCGCATTACCACTATTTCATTATTAAATAAACCGTTGTGGATTGCGCTGGAGACGCAGCAGTGAAGTTTCGGTGTCATAAGCCTTGCGTTAACTATATCCCACAACAGTGAGAGTGAGGCCGAGCACACAACAGGTGTCTTCGCCACAAGGCTGATTTTCGCGTTGCCATCTCGTGTGGGTAAAATGGGCTGTAGTGACTGTGATTCCACAAAGTCAATGATTTTCGCTCGCGCCGCCACAGGTTGCCGCATCATGTAACCCATCCCACACATCGAGGAATACAATGTGTTGGATCTTCGATCCAAATTGTCGTCTTGGAGCGGTTTTCCACGACTTTGTTCAATCACCGTCTGAAACGTTTCAATGAGACCCTCCACGATGGTTTCAGCATGCCTGTGCAGCATCTCAGGGGTAATGGCTGCACTGAAGGCCGCTCGGGATTCCTTTCGCACAAAGCTTTCCATGTCATTCATACGCAATACCCACACTACGGCAAGCGACGGTAGCCCACGAACCACTTCCCGCTGCAGCGGCTTCCCCCGTTGGACGATATTAAGCAAAAGACCAAAAACACCGGCGCGAACAGATGCATTATGATGCTCGGCATGGCGTAGCACAGATTCAATAATACTCGGCACATACGAAATAAGCTCATCTGCCGCCACAACGGCCACTAAACGATTCAATTCTGAGAGAGCCTTGAACAATGTTACTTCGCTGGTTTTATGCAGGAGCTTCAGATTCACCTCTATCATAGCCGCATCGTCGGCAGAACCCTGCGCAGGTATTGACAGACCACCTAAAAAACTCTGAAGACTATCCGGTGCGCCACGGGCCTTCACAAACGACTGCGCCGCACGTCCCTTGGCCGGTCGTGGCGGCATTTCTGATCACTCCCTATATATACCGCTTGTCTTTCCGCTCAAAATATGTTTCCAAATAACCTTATTTCCCGCCCACCCTTCTTTTGGTTCTCACTTAACGACCACAACGCCTCCCGTCTCCTATAAGGAACACAGAGGAGAGAGAACTGTATCTGTGTATCCTCCACGCAACAATAGGACAACAAAAGAGAATAAGAAGAAAAAGAGGGACACATGCATAACAACTGTGTTTGGTGAAAACGGTACGTCTCTTCTCTATCCTGCACTGGTAGGGTGCGCCGCAGCGCAACAGCCACGCCGTTTCTTTATGTGTAACAAAAAAAAAAACCTTTCAGAACAGCCAACACGTAGAAGTATTCAAAAAAATTGTGGAAGTAAATCGGTATGCAAACGCATCAACAACTGACGCATCACCAAACAAACGAACAAACAAACAAAAAAAAAAGCTCACACCTGCATCGTTTCCTCTCGTCAGTGAACGACAAACGAAAAATAAATAAACCAAAAGGTGCAATAAAGTGAATGCACTTTTCTTTCTAACTTTCCCTGGGTCCTTCTGTTGCTGTGTGTGCACCTAACTGTGAAATGCCCAACCCAACCCAACACACACACACAAATAGGTGCGGTGACAATGCGGACATATACATACATATATATATATACATATATACGCTTGTGGAGGGGCAAGAGAACCGCCGCTTCCACGACACCGCAACTATTTGATTCTATTGTCTATAAATCCACACCGATACTGTGGGTGATGTGGTTTGTGTGTTTTTGTGTGGTTTTATTTACTTTTTTTTTTTGTCGGAGTGAGGGGTGGAAGGAATGCAGCTAAAGGGAATCAACCTCAGTGGGACAGGTTGGACCCACACTCACGCCCATCACTGCGTTGCTCTGTGAGCATAGAGTAACTTGGGCAATGACGCATGCAGCCAACCGTTGCCCTTTCCACTGGAGGCACATCAACTGAAGCCACAAGTGCCACAATGACACGTCACCAACGCCCTTTTGCACCCCCCTCATTATCGTCCTCTCTCTCTCTCTCCCTGAGCAGATATATATGCATATGGACCTCATTACATGAGGTCATTGCATACTCTTCAGTTTCTAAAAAAAATAACAATCACGCTTGTTTCTTTCAATCCCTGTTACGAATACAAATATCCACAGCGAGTCAGAAAGCTTGCGTGTCTCTCACAGAGAAAGAGATAGAGAGATGGGAGGGGTAGTGAAGTGAAGAAAGCCCGCTCATGTGGGTTTCCCCCCCCCACCTTTTTTTTTTCTTCTTCTTCTTCTTTATCACTCTTTTTTTTTGTAAAAAACAAATAAATTATATGATCTTTCCATCTTTTTCTATCGATCTATGATTTATCCACTTGCCCACATGCACGCACAAGCAACTCCTCTCTTTTCCTCCGCAACAATTTAAGCAAATAAATATGCATATACGCACAATCATACATGTGTTTATGCATGTATTATATACGTATGTGCATCATGCACCTGCATCTGCCGTTGCGCATGAGGGTATCTCACTCCACCAGTCATCTTCCCTTTCCTCTATGAAGGAAGGAATCGGTGCTGAGATTCTCTCTCTCTCTCACACACACACACACACACAGAGAGAGAGAGAAAGAGCCATAAACACGCAGGGGCTATATCGTCCAATGGTGCATAACTGCCTCGCCTAACGGTTCACGGCGGGCACGGATAAAGCGACCGTGTGGAGGGATTTTGAGCGGTGCAATGTCGCGCAACGGCAGGCTTTTCCATGCATGTGGCAGGGTCAAGACAAAGGGACTACACAACTGCCCATCCGTCGCAAGCCTCAATAAAGTGTCACTCGCCGGGACGTCGTTCTGACAACCTCTAAGAACACGCTCAATGATGTAGTAGACGTTGACTAGCGTCGCATCCTCCTCACTGCGGCACCCGTAAAAATCATCCGCGAGAACGCTGTTTCGTGGGTTCAGCTTGCAGCAATTCGCCGCATTGTCAACGATGAGTAGCCGGTCCATGTCTCGTCCCAAGAGACGTAGATCCTTTGTGTGGAGCGGCTCCGTGAACCACATATCGTTGCGGTATATCACCTCATCAAAGACAAGTCCGCTTTGGCTCAGCTGCTCCACCACCGGCAACGCCGTCTCCTTCGTTGACGCCGTCCACAAGACAACCTCCAGCCCCTTCATGTGCTGAAGGGCATTAAGAAAGTGCAAGCAGTACGGGCGCAAAATGGCAGCCAAAAAAGCCCCATTGCGGTTGCTAACCAGGGTCTCGTCAAGATCGAGGACAACCGTCAGTGTCGGACACGTCTCATGGGCCTCAACTTGGGGCAGTAAAAAATTTTGAAACAACGGCTTGGCCAATGCGCCAAAACGTTCACGTATATCACTTGCACCATGCCTTTCTGCGGAAAGGGCCGCAGCACGCAAACGTCGATGGCGAGAGTTAGACAAAGATTTACTACGGAGTGAGGCTGAACCAGACGAAGTCACCGCGGTGAGGCTGTGTGTACAAGACTCTGTCAGCCCACTACTGCTTCCTGACGACGGGGTGTATTGATCGGACGCAGTAGTCGCTCTATCCTTAGACAGTGAGGCTGCCCTTGTTTCTAACGGCGTCCCTGAGGCGCGGAGTTGGCTGTGCCAGTATGACTTTATCATGCTGCTGCTGCTGCTGCTGCTGCTGTGGTTGGCGTAGACGGTGCCCATGAACCGTCGGTCCACTGGACTTTTATCATACATGCTTGTAAACTCGTAAACCTCCTCTAGTGCTTCAGTGCAGCTGACACGCGATCACACCGCACCCTCACCACTTGTGTGGGTGTGGGTGTGTATGTGTTGTTTCTGGGAATGCGACACGCAGCTTCGGCGCTGGGTCCACAATCGAGTGCCTCTTGTTTTTTTTCTTGAAGCAGCCAATGTGAAGTTTGTGAGGCCTATCACGTAAGGCAGCGTGTAATGTGATGTACTGTCACCCTCGTAATATCTTCCTTTTTGCTTATTCTTCACTTTAGCCGCTGTTCCTTGAAATACTCTGCTTCCCCTGCGTCCCTCGTGTTTTCAGCCTCTATAACGCTGCTGCGAATCACACGCCCTTGTGTGTGTACGACCGGGGAGCAGAACGGCACCAAAAAAAAAAAAAGACACGACCGCGTAGATATTACACATCCAACGCAACAGAGGCCAGAAGAAGCAATCAAACGCACAGTAAATGAAAACGGCACACCGTCGTCATGTATGCACAACGACAAAGATGGGGAGACCCAAACTTCAGCGCATAATCAGACACACGAACCAGTGATACCCCGCAGACGTGTATCAACAGGTGGCTGATAGACATATATATATATGTATATCCATATTTGTACATGTGTTGGCTGCAACGACACCAAGCGGTGGTGTTGGTGGTGGCTGTGAACTCGTGTCTATTCCTTCCTGTCTGTTCCTTGGAATTCCTTCCTTCCTTCCTTCCTTCCAGTCTGCCTGCTGCTGCTCTTCGTCTCGAGACAGCCCCACCCACTTCACTATCGCGTCACACTAGCATCAACAAAGATCTTATCTGAAGCCGAACAGGTGGCATTCGTTGTACTTCATATTTCCTCCACTTTTGTCAAAGAATTCGTGCTTCCGCTTTGTTTTTGTGTCGCTGGGCCCCCGTTGCTTCTGGTGTCCTTCCCCCAGCGTCACCTCGCTGTCGCTTGCCCGAGATGCATTCAACACTGCCCCAAGAGTACTCTATCCTTGAGGGTAATTTCTATCAACCGGTTGAGTTTGTCCACCTCAAGCTTGTGGAGACTCGATGGATCGTCGGGTTCCCCCTTCTTCGGTTTGGAGAGGGTGCGCAGATTCGGCGAGAGCTTCAGGATGAGCACCGAGCCACGTGAGTCACCCACGATGACGACTGGTTCGTCCTTGTGGAAGGCAATGTGGGTGAGTTTGGCATTCTTCACCACCGTCTGGGAGCAGAGAGGCTCACGCTTATTTTTGTTCAGGTCAAACACGAGAACCTTGCCGTTTGAGGTGACCGCCGCAAAGACGGTAGAACTGTACGGGGCCCATGCAATGTCGCCCACAGAGTCACCTGCGTCAAAGATCAAGAGTGGCTTCGTAGAACTCTTAAGCCACAGTTTCACTGCCCAATCAGCAGCGCAGGTGAGGAAGATTTCGGAATGAAATGGATTCCAGCGGCACGTGTACACAGGCATGGTGTGCCCCTCGTACCGTACCAAACATTGTCCATGGTACCCTTTGCTACACAGCATCACGGAACCCTCCTGCGTGCCCACGATAAAGAGTCCTTCATGTGCCGCAGAAAAGTCAAAGCAGGTCCCACTTAGGCGACTAAGCAAGATCGCTTCAGGGTCTGAGGTACATGCACCTGTGGTCAGCGTCATAATATCTTTGAAGATCAACTCCTTCTTGTGTAGTGACCAACTGGTAATACGACCATCAGTGCTGATCGAGTAGAACTGGAGCTCCAAGGAACCACTGCACCAATGAATCTCCCAAACAGGGTCCATGTGTTTGCCGGAGCGTACGTCAGATTTAAAGATGGGTTTAACGACCTCTTTGCTGTCCTTGCTCACGATGCGGAGGTCAAATACGCAGACCGATCCATCGTGTAAACCACAGGCCAATAACGCCGTTTCTTCGGGATGAAACTCAAGACACATGACACCGCTTTCCAAGTAAAATGAAAACTCTGGATGGGCGGGAATTTGTACCCCTGAGATTGTGGGTACCGTGTTTTTCAAAGTAAAGCAGTGAATAGCACCTTTACCTTGCCGCTGAAAGTCGTAACTACCAAAGCCTACCGCGAACAGATCCTTGTAGCGATTATTTAACGAGATGCTAGTTACCGCACGGTGCCGTACCTTTGTTGTAAAGAATTGCCACAGTGGAAGTAGATTGCCATCTTCCTTGAATAGATCACTCTCGTCTTCCCAGTACTTAAAGTCCTCAATAACGTCGTGACAGTCATTTTGATTGACCATTCGCTCAATAATTTTCAGCGCATGCCCATACGTGACGGAGCTTAAAATCTCTTCCGTCGTTTTGATGGAACTGGTGTCATCCATTGTCAAGTTCATTTTATCTTCGTCCTTTCCAGTGCGGTGTGTTGAGGCCTTTTTGTGCGCCGCTGCGGCCTTTTCGGTCTGAATTCGATCCTCCTCGTAGGCGTCATAAATTTCCCACGCGGTGGCCATAGCACTGAAGTTTGTCGACGGTGGTGGGTCTGTCATGACGCAACGCGCCTTCATTGGGTTGTTCATCGTCTGGTTGCCGCGGTCCCTGTAGTTGAACTGATTCTTCAAAATGCTCGTGGAGACACCCCCCTCAATCAAGTCTGGGTTCAGTTCCGCACGGGCGGCGAGTTCCGTGTCGCGTTCGCGGCGCTGGCGGTCCTCAGCATGCTGCACCGCCTCCGGGTCATCCTTGCGCACTGTGCTGCCGTCGTCCACAAAGTGTCGCGCCGTCTGCCCCACGCTAGGGAAAAAACGGTAAACGCGTGCGTCCTTCTTGTAGTCGAAGTACACCGGGGTGGACATGACCCTGGGGTCCGTGCCCTTCAGGACGCGTTCCACCAACGCATCGCGGTCCATGTCCGGTTGTTGAGCCGCGGAGGCGTCAAGAGACCCCATGGGTGTCTGATTCAGTGTGTGGTCTGCCACGCCGAAGTTGCGGCTGTCGCGCCGCGAAGACATGTTGGCGCCTTCCATGCTGCTGTCGGGTGGTCGTCACACACACACACACGCACACTTGACGGTTAGCGTGCGATTTTGTTCTTCTTTGTGAGTTTGTGTTCTTATTTTTTTTTTTCCGCAGCAAGAGTCCAGCGCAAAGGCTTTTTTTTTTTTTACCTTTTGGAGGGCTCCTCTGCTGCTCCTCTCCCCGCTTGCGTTGGCTCCCTCACCCGCTTCTTTCGCGCCAAGACGGCAACAAGGGAAAGAAGAGGAAAAAAAGAAACAAGGAAGGGATGAAAAAAGGGATGAACACAGATACTACAGGGAGCACCGCCGCCGGCACACGCAAACAAACAAAGCGGCTGAGGGGGGCAAATTGAGGTGCGGCGAAGCCCCACCACCGGCGACCAAATCAAAGAGGAATAACAGCAGAAACAAACCCCCCAAAAATAAATATATATATATATATGTATATGTATATGTATATATCAAGCATTGAGTAGTCAAAGTAAAAAACAAAAAACAAAATTGAAAATGAAAACAAAAATAAAAATTGTGAGGATTCACGTAATACACTTTAAGACGCACCGAGAACCATTTTTATTTTATTTTATTTTTATTCACAAAAGTATGTATTATCTTCAGTGCAGTAGCGCATCATCGCTCAATTTTCCCCCTCTTTGTTTGCCCGCCCACCGTACACCTACAACCACATGAAAGAATAACGTCAATACATAATACATACATACATACATACATACATACAACAACAACAGCAAAAAAGTGAGGGGGGAACAGAAAAGTGGTCTACCAGCGTGCGTGCACTGCGGCGTTATCCTAATCACACCCCGCACGTCCCCACATCCCGCTTCTACCCAACCCTCACGATCGAGGATCCCACGTAGGACGGCACCGGCGGTTTGTCCTTGAACTTATCTGTGGTACTGCAGAGACTTTCAACGAGTGAGCCGGAACTCCACATGCCAGGCTCTGCAGGCTTCCACCAGGGTTGAGACGTGCTCCCTGCGGCACGACTTACAACAGTGCGACACCATGAGACGGGGTGCACCTCTTTATTCAGAATGAGACAGGCACCTGCACTGTTCGCGTCGCCCAAGTAGTTGCAGCAGGAGAAAAGTGTTATTACGCGGCCGGAGAAGCCCATCTCCAGTCCAGCCATTTTCTGCTGATGCGCACGGATCAGTAGTGTGAATCCCAAGCGCTGCATAAAGGATTCTAGTGCAGCCACAGAAAACTCGCGAATGGTGTTTTTATGATCCCCTCGCCCAATATTGCTGCGAAAGCCGTGGGCGTCAAACTGGACTTGGCAAGACGCCTGCCCTTCATTTTCCTGCTCACTTCGCATCAACATGGTGTCACTGGACACGGCAGACGACGCGGGATCGTTCCAGAGCAGCTCGCGCGCAAGACGACGGTACCGCGCTGTAAGTTCGTCATCATTACTCTCCGGCATCACACAGCGAAAGCGAAATTCGCTCACTTCACTCGATGTAGCGTTCATAAGAAACTGTAGGAAGTCTTCGTGCGGAATGCTGTCATCGTATGTTGACGTTACACTTGCGGGAGACAAAATTCCGTGTGTTTCCTTCCCTTTCTTCCCCAATTTCTGCCCCTCATGCATCTGCTGCCCTTCCTGTGGTGGCTCCTTCTCGCGTCCACTGACATCACAACAGTCTGCGTTGGTGCACAGCAGCGGAATACCCCCGTGACACGCAAAGATCGTATCGTCTATGATCGCCATTAGGGGAAGCGTTGCGAAGACGTCATTTACGCGTCTCCAAAACATCTCGCCATCGTCGTTGCCAAAAAAGTTACAACACTTTTTGCGGAAGGAGGAATCACCAAATGTTTCAATGTCCCCATTCACATTTTCATCCTCGTGGTTACCACGCAAAATGATGACAGTCTCTGGGCAAAGCGCTTGCCAGGCAAGCAAATACAAGACGACCTCCACGTCATGCAAGCCACGATCCACGTAGTCGCCCAGAAAAAGCACTGGCGTTGTCATGAGGGACCAGTGACGAAATGGCACCACATTGTCGGCAATAAACTTTAGATCAGCAAAGCTACCGTGAATATCACCGCAGCAGAGAATGGGCGACTTACACCGAATCGTTAACGGTGACATTAGCATGAAAACAATTGCATGCTCTGCCAGTAGCAAAAAGTGTTCAAGTAACATTTTTTTGGTACGTTGCGGAAATTGCATGAATGTGCACTCTTGTGAGTCGTAGGCACCATCAATGCATTCCAACACGCTTGACGCCGCGGAACGCACCGGTGTCTCAAAGCGCATGTAGCGAACGCATTTCAACATATCGTAACCGTGGCATGTCACATAAGGATCAATCGCTTTGGGCCTACACTTGACTGTCGTTTCTCTGTGTGTGGACTCCGACGATTGGTCAAGGTCTGACCCAGTAAGAGTACTTTGCCCCATAACAGTGTGCAGTGTGACGCGCTCCTCCCTCACCTCCACCACAAAAGGCACGATGACATGCGGGGATGGTGGCAGCGGGGGATCCGTCTTGCTCAAATATGGCGGTGCGGCATGTGTGAGAGCTGATCCTGCAGAATCGGTTGAGAACCAGTCAGGAGTTTTCCCGGCGCCCCGTGGTGGTTCCGAGTCATACGACGTCAACACTGGCCGCGCATCGCCTTTATCAGACGGCGCTGTGATATGCACCGGGCGTTTTGATCGAGGAGACTTCACCTTTTCAACTTTAGCACCCAACGACCGAGAAGGCAACAATAATGCCGAGGCAATGCGACCTTTCACAGGGGACCCAGGAGTCGGCGGAGTTGAGGTTATCCCCGGCACCGGCCTCTCCACTGGAAGGGTGGCAGGTGTGAAGAAACGGAAAGTCGTTTGGGGGGTCAGTTTGCAAAAAGAGAGGTAAGCGCCGGGAAAAATCCGTATCTGTTGACGGTGTCGCACAACTTGAATGCCGCCGACGTACACGTACAGTAGGCGGGGAATGATGTTGAGCAGCAACTCCCCCTCCTCAGTGCAAGACAAGCAGGCAAAGACGGGGTCACGTAAAGTGCCGGTAATTAAATCGATGATATGCGGTTTCGGCAAAGGCACAACGACGTCACATGCCGCGCCAGGTCCGATACACAGCTCGCAGCCATTCTCGATAACAACCCAGTTTTTGTTCCACATGCAGCGTCCTCACAAATCCCAGAATGAAACTAGAAGAAAGCAGGCAAGAGAGAGAGAGAAAAAAAAGAGAGGGAAGGAGAGAGAAAGCAAAAAAGGACATTTTTTTTTGATAAAATTAGGTGAGAGTGAAGAAGAATTAACAAGGCGTTGCCCCACAAAAAGCAACGAAGAGGGTGAGAAAGCAAGGAGGAAAAAACCACACGGGCCGTAGTAGAAAAATAAACGTTCATTAATAGCGTAATTTGTTGCATGAAGAGCTGGGCCTCAACGGGCCCCTCGCCGACGCACGGACACACAGAGAAACGCACCCATGCGCTGACGCGTCTGAAATGAGGAGCAGGTGTGAAAGTGGTCAGTAATGATATTTACGTTACGATGGGGAATGTTACAGCCTTCGCTTCTTTGCGACCCCCATCTTCACGGCGCTGGCGACGCGGCTGAGCGGATCCCGTGATTTTGTTCTTGCTTGCTGAGGAGCGGATGACGATCTCGATGAAGTACGTGCACGGACACGTTTGCGGTAATTCTCTGCGGAGTCCGCTCCCTCAATGTGCATGTAATGTGGGACGTCCAGTAAAGCTGGGTCACACCTGGTCGTCTTCTTGGAGCGGGACAAAATGCGCTGAAGCACAGTGTCATCCTTCTGAGTTATGTGACTTTTAAGGTAGGCACTGCGCGTGAGTTCGGCGGCCACGGCGGAAATGCGTTGACGGCGGGTAAACGATCTCGTAATCGTGAAGAGCACATTGTCTACTCGGTACTGAAGCTTTGCCGCCTCCTGCCGGTGAAGTTGCTTAAAAGGCTCAAACGCATCATGTGTGGCCCGCAAGTACTCGCGCAGCTGCCGGGTCACCTTCTGAGCCTGCTGGCGCGAAAACAGTGTGATTGCCATCCCGCTCTTACCGGCCCTACCGGCGCGCCCAACGCGGTGGGTGTACCGAGAGAAGGCCGAAGTCGTTGGATGCGCTATGCCGTCGAAGAGGATGACGTTGCGTACGTCTGAGAAGTCAATTCCCCGTTGCAACGCACCCACATTTTTGTCATTCGCGTTCTTCCCTTTCCTACTGGGCGTCAGCGTGGGCTCCCCCGTTGTTCCCAGCACAGTGTCCTGCAGGACGTCGACACTTTCCAAGGTCCCGTCGGTGCAAACCAGCGTTCCGACAGACCCAACCTGAAAGCGATGAAGCGTGTCCACACGGACATTGAGCGGCAGGTTAGAATCGTAGACAAGCGCCTCAACCCCCAACTGAGCCAAAAAACTTTGAACTTTGTACGTCGTCTCCTCCTCGTTCACAAAGATGAGGGTCTTGCCTTTAATGTGACCAAGACGGTACAGCGCGTATAACAGTGTGTGCTGGTGGCACTCATCAGTGGCCACAAGGTAGTAGTGCTGTAGCCTCTCCTCGGCATTCATTCCTCGTGTTACGGTACGAGACTCTACAACAATCTTTTCGCCTTCGGATGGGGTCGTCTCGTCTTCGTCTCCTGTGTTCAGCGTGACAGTAACAGGGCTGTGGAGCAGCTGGCTTTTAATGTTCACCACCCCATCTGTCAAGGTCGCGGATGCAAGAATCGTCTGCACCGAGGGCGGTAAAACGGACTGCACGGCGCGCAGTGAACCCTCGGCAATCGACATGACCAAATCCACCTCGTCGATGACAACGCAGCGAAGCGAGGCCAGGTCTTCTGCGGTTACCGCTCCACTGCGGCAGTGTTTGCCTAACAATGCGGCGGTGGTAACAAGAATAGGGGCGGAGGCTACGCGGGCCCTTGTAACGGCTCCGCGGGAGGTCAAGTTGTCCACCACAATTCTCGGTCGCACATATTTTGCCAGGACGTTAACCACCTCAACGGTTTGCCCGCATAGTTCGACGGATGGCAGCAGGATGAGGGCTACAGGATTTTTTGCACTGCGTCGGTTGCGCATCTGCTCCGCCTCAGTGATGATGCGTTGCAAGATGGGGATAACGAAGGCACCCGTCTTGCCACTGCCAGTGCGAGACTGAATTGCCAAGTCACGCCCCTTTAAAGCCAGCGGGATGCAGGCGCTCTGCACAGGAGTGGGCGACTTCCACTTAGCACACCTGATCGCCTCCAAAATGCGACTGTCCAGTGCCAACTCCGGCCACGCCGTGCAAATGACGTTCAACTGGCTGCCGCTCATTGAATCCCCCGTGCCTTGCTTCCGTTGTTCTTTCCTTCGCGGCTGCTGGTCTTGAGCCCTCCCCCGTTTTCTTCACTTGGAGTTGTTGGCTTTAAAGCTTCCGCGTTCTTCCTGAGCGGAGTCCAGACGACACTTCCATGAGGGGCAGCAGGAAAAACCAAGAGACAAGAGTGGCATATTTTTTTTTTTAGTTGTGCGGAGAGGGTGGTTGTTCAGCTCCTCACCACACAGAGAGAGAGAGGCAGAAAGGAACATATATAAATAAAATAAAAAAATGGGTGGAGTGTGCACCGTTGTCTATGCATGCAGATGCAGCAAATCCTTTACTTCTTCACGAGACAAAAAACATGTCCCGAGGCCTCCAAAGCATTAAGCTGTTGCTGTCCACAGAAAGCAAGTGCCCCTCAAATCCTTCCTGCCAATTCCATGAGAGATCTGTCACGTTTTCGGTGTGGCCCGCGTGTTTGAACAGCAACCGATTCGACGTCGCGTTATAAATGCAGCACTTCCCATCACCGCCGCCGCTGCTGAAGAGATGGCGCGAGTGCGGGCACCACTGAACCACAGACACGGGCCCATCATGCATGCGGCCAATGGTCACCGCATCGGCGCTTTTGCGAAGGTCGTAGTAAAGGACCTCACCATTCTCTGCACCAAGCAACAAGGAAGTACCATCGAGTGGCGACACAGAAAGCGATGTAACTCCACATGGCAGTGAAAACAGCTCCAGTAGATCCGGTGTCCTCACATCACCATAAAAAACGGGACCAGAGTCACATGACACCGCGAATACGTGGGGCTCCTTCCAAGAAAAGGCAACCTCACTAACCCGAGTCTCACTATCCTCTAGACTATACGTATGCGACGGCGCGAGCGTGCGAGCATCATCCTTCGACATGTTTGCCACGTGCCAGTAGCACACGAGTCCGGTGGAACCTGACAGTAGTGTCCCATCGGAGGTAACGCTCCAGTCAAGCGTCTCACATGGACCATTTCCACCCAAAAGTTTAAGTAGATGTTGGCCTTCCCCTCTCCGCTTGTCCCACCTATCCTGTTCCGCCACCACCGCATTCAAAGTCCGCATTCGCTTGTGGTACGTTGTGCGTTCCTCGTCGGTGGGATTTGCACTAAGTTCATTGGGTGGTAGCGGGGCGCGGGGTCGGGGCGGGTCATTGGGAAACTTGTTTAGCGAAATACGCGACCAGTCAAAGATGTACGCATTGCCGTCACTAGAACCGGACGCAATGATGAGCGGGTTGGCGTGCATGTATCGTGCCACCAATGGATCACCATCGTGTAACATGCGCCGCTCAACTTGTATGCCCACTTGGCCGGGGGCCATCCCGTAGCCTCCAACCTCGCCCGTTGCGTCATTATAAGTCTCATACGTGCGATCAAGCAGTTCAGCCGTGTTTGGTGTGGTGACAGACAACAGCTGAATGTACGGCTGCTCTAAGCCACCCGTTCGGGAGCAACACAACACGGTCTGCGTGGCCAAGTCCATTTTCGCGGTCATGTACGGCATCAGTCGAGCAGAAGGACTTTCCCACACAAGATCAATGTGAACGAGGTGCTGATACAAATCACGTACGTGCTTGCGCCACGTGCAGAACTCCCTCTTTTCTTGGTACGGAACCCCACTCGTCTGCAGGGAGCTTGCCGAAGAAGCTTCCGAGAGAGAAGCCACCGGACTCACCTGCAGTGCCATTCTGTCGTCCATGGACAGCGTGAGCTTTTAAAAATGTTCCACAGAAGCCGAGCCATGGACCGGAGCAACAACAACAAAAAGCATAAGAAATAAAAAACACGTGAATAAATAAAAAAATAAAGTGTTATCCATACAACAAAACGAGCATATACATATATATATATATATGAGCAACCGAGACACGTGAGCAAACCACGTGCGTACGACAAGTGAATGACACAACAAATGAACGCACGCCTGCTGGGGTGTGCCCGTAGTAAAAAAAAAAAGAAGAAGAGAAGGTAATAGTTTAACGGTATCTTTCCACAATACAAGTTTCGATAGCAGGAGTGTACACATAAACTACATATTAAATATATATACACTCACGCAACGCTCAAACACATGGCCCTCAGCTCTGGCCCTTTGGCACTGGGGCACCGCCTGTGTGTTGGCGGAGCAGCTCTTGACAGCGGCGCAGTTCCTCCTCCAAGCAGTTGATGTACCCTTCGTAGTTCTGGATCAGTGCGCTGTGCCCGGCATGCGACTCCTGCTCAAGGAATGAGTTGCGCTGAAGCACATCCCAAAGTCGCCGCTGCAGCTCACCAATAAGACGATCCGCTGCCCCTGCGTTTCCAAAATATGGTGCCAAAATGTCTTTCGGTAAACCAGCAGCGACAAAGTGCGGGTCAACCTCAAGGTTGCGTTGCATATTCTCATTACCCGCCTGCCCTCGCCCAACCTCTTCCTGAGCTTGGGCCAAGTTTAGCTTTAGCTCCTCAACCGTTTCGGCAGTCTCCATCCCTCAGACGAATTCTACGGAAACAAAATAATCACAAAAAGAGGCGGAAAAAAAAAACGAACAACAACAACATGTATCCATGTGCGCACACAAGGAGTGAAGAACGACCAATGAGGCCGGAGGGCGCAGAAACAACTCACGCGCATACTCACATATATGTTTCCCTCTGATGCGAAAACCAAACCGCAACAAGAAGCAGAAGTAAAGGCAAAAGGAAAAATTGGGAGGCAGCTAAAGCTTTCCCTCAATATCGCCTCCACTTATGTTCGCAAACATTGCAGACACAGAATACGGTCATGGGTTCATCTGCGGAGCGTGTTTGCTTCTGTGTCCATGAACAATCCCTCGCCTTACATGAAGGACACGGAAAAAGCGTCGATTTAGTGGTTATAGCCCGCCGTATTTCAGTTAGGTCGGTGTCTTTGCTTCGCTCCAAAAACTCTGCCTCTTGGTTCCTCTTCGCCTCAGGGTTTAGTAAATCTCGCTCTGACATGCGCACCAGCACCTCCACAGGCAGTCGCCCCTCAATAATGTCCTCCCGCAGTTTGATATTCTTTGCATCCCGTAAGTTTACCAACAGCACGCGGAAGCCGTCTGCTGCCGCGGAACGATCCCCGGGAATTGCAGCTGCAATTCGCAACGCCACTGCATTGATTATTGACTCCTCATCCTTTGCCCGTCCCTGCATGAGGGCACCGCCAATCAGGGAGCTCCACTTGGCGGTGCGGCTGCAGCCCTGAACTCCCCTAATGAGCGGCTGCCCAGTTGGTGTGCCAGGGGTGGTGTTCTGTGTGCTGTGGCCGACAGAGCCGATGGGCGAACCCATGGCTGATTTCCGCGCCAACGGCAGCGGGGTTTTGGGACTAACACGCGCGGTGTTCTCCAAGGAGACCTCTTTTGGCGCAATACCGGAGGTGATTGGAGGAGGACGTGGCCGCTTGACCCCTACCATTTCGACTGTGTGCTCCTCGGACATGGTTTCCACGGACCTCAGCCCGCGGCGCCGTGGGACCCCACTGAGGCAACAAGAAGCACAGCCATGCACAATTACGCAAATTAAAAGGAAAAGAAAAAAAACAGGAGATAAGAACAAAAGGAAGAAGACAAACAAACATAATACCAACACAAACATACCAAACCAACACTTGTTTCTCATCTACAGCAGCAATACGCCCAGAAAAAAACTTAACCCCTCTCGATCCAAATATACAGCCACAAGAAAGCACACTCACCTATCCCTTGCTTTTTTTTTTTCTCTCTCTCTCTATATATATATACGCCCAGACAACAAACACATTGTATACAAGTTCCTTCCTCCAGATCCTCCTTTTTTTTTTTTCATTGCTGTTTTGCCCCACTTATGTTGGGGAAGTAAATTATGATAAATGTAACATTGCAGCTTCAATTACCACCGCCGGTTGTTTACACCTACCGCCAAAAGGCATGAGAACAGGCACAGCAGGTCAAGAGATTGGGCGTCGCATCGTCACCAGCCCACTTCTGCTTGTCTGCTTGGCGCTGTCGCAGAATGCACTCTTGGCCACCGCAGGCGGGACACGTGTAGATGGACGTCACCACTGAGGTGAGCTGCTCGACAAACAGAACTGTCTTTTGTTGCAACGCCGTTAATCGCTGCTTCTCCCATTTCCCTCTCAGGTTGGGGTTCACAAGTTCAGTCTCCCGCATTGACGCGAGCACTGTGGGAGGGAGGCTGCCATCCAATACGGCTTGGCGGAGAGCACTATTCTCGGGGTCAGAGAGATGATGCACAACGAGGGCCGCTGCGTGCACGTGATCAGTTTGCTGTCGAATTGCCGACACAAGACCATCCAGGAGGGCAGTCGGTACTCCCGTCCCCCTGGCCTCCATTTGAAGCAACTCCTCCAGTCGCTGACGAAGCCCAGGCCTCTTGCAATGCTTTGAAGAAGCCTCATCAAGTCGTTGCGTGGGCCGTTTGCGGCGACCGCGGCTTGTGGCTATAAATCGGAGGAATTCCGCGTTAATTAGGCCGTGCAAGTCGAAAGCAGTGCTTGTCGCACTCCAGTCGCTGCCGGAGTCGCACCAGGAGCTCTCAGCCGTGTCAGACATCAGTTCGCGGCGTCATGCAAGTGCACGAAAAGAGCAGCCCACAATGACAACAACAACGCCACTTGAGGAAATCGCAAAACAAAAAAGCAAAAACAAAAATATGAGACAAGACAAATCGTACATGAGAGGTAAGAAGAGTGAATTTATGAAAATCAAGAGAAAGCAGCACCGCACACTATTGACAATATAACACCTCAGGACGCAAAACCACAAATACAGACACATCAACGCATACACATACACAGAAACCTGCGTTCGCACAATCAACAAGGAGAATGAATACACCACATGCACTAAGCTTCATCGAAGCACGTACAGAGTCACCGGCACTCTGCTTTGCAGTGCCCGTGGATAAACAAAAAAGAAAAAAAACAACCAACAACAGAACACACAGACACACACTGTAACCTATTGCCTTAATGAAACAACCCCTGTGCCACCCCCAACGAAAAACATCAAAAAAGCGTATGCATCTCCCGTGATCTTCCACTTCTCTTATCAACAATAAGCACGCACGTGCATAGGCCATAAAATGCCAACTGCAACGTTGAAAAGAAAAAAAACAAAAGAAGAACATGGAAAAGTGGAAAGATAGAAATATGGAAGAACGCCACCGCCATTCTATCTGAATCACTAAGCCCTCACAAAGGCAGTTTCCCCATTCCCCACCCAACAACACTCCCTTCTAAGCATCCTTACAAAATTCATATATATGTAATATATATATGAATTTATACATATTACATATATATATGCTTGACCCTGTTAAAACAACACTTATTTTTTAATTCTGTGCAACATTTTTTCTTCTTTTTTTTCTTCCCCTCGTTTTTTCTAGTTCTCTCCAGTTTGCTTTATTTCCTCCTTGCTTTGTTGTGTATATATATATATATATATATGCGTGTATTGATCTTCGTACTTATTTTTATCGCTGCGCTCTCCTATGGTATGCGGCACCTCCAAGGCTTGGTAGCTGCATCTTGGGCATTGGGCGCCCGGGGTGGGTGGGCGCTGTATTGAGCGCTGTATTTTTTACAGGCCGCCGTCCCACGCCGCAGTTGCGCACCGCCTCCGCCTGTTCCTTCTCGCGCTCTGTTTTTAGCAAGTCACGCAGCTTGGAGCGGCGTTCTGCCTTATCGTACTCCTTCGCCACATCGAGCAGTTGCCCCTCCACCTGCTCGCGTCGTCTATCCTCCCTATTTTCCTCCTCAAATTTAATTTTTCCCCCGCCGCGCTTTAGTTCTCGGTCACGAAGCTCCATTATTTCTAATCCCGTATGTGTCACCGCTCGCACGTCAGCACTTTCATCCATCTGTAGCCGATACACCATGTCTTGGTACTCGTCAAGCACACTTCCGCTAGGCAAGACCTCTAGCACCTTACGCAAGGAAGGCAGTAAACGTGCAAGTTCCAGCCGTACCATATCCATTTGATCATGCTGGAGCTCAAAGCAGCACTCAAGCATCCTCTCACGAATAAAGCGGCGCGAGAACAAAGAGCATGCGGCACGCACAAAACGCAAATAATCTTTGCGTAGAATGCATGAAGAGCTATGGGCGTATTCGTTGTTTAACTTACTAAAAAACTGAACTTTGCTATTGACGTTGGAAAGGCTCGCCACAATCTTAATACATACCTCTGCACTTCTATCCTTCAGGCAAAATGCCCCATTTCTCCCATATTTTAGAACTAGGGGTAACATTTTTTCATACAACGTCGTCTCCTGAAATTCACCGTGGAACACGGAGAGCATTTTCAGCACATGGTCCATAATACGCCAGTCCCGCTCGGCGCGTGCAACAAGCTGTAGTAGTATATCTTCGGTACTGGAAAAAAACTCATTGCGGTCAGCCGGATTAAGCTGATGCACAAAGCACTCCAACAAAATCTGTGAGTGGGCTGAGAGGGCATTAAGAACACTCTTTTTCGGATCACTCAAAAGCCTCAAAAACGGCTTTCGAAGATACAGGGCTGCCTTGTCACCAAGAAGAGGAACTAATTCATGCAAACCGGCGGCTATGCTCCGTCGCACGGACTCACTCTGGTCGGTGGCGAGAGCCTCACAACATGGAGCCAGGTAAACAGGAAACACGGAAATAGACAGCGACGCAGTGACCGAGGGCAGGTTGTACGCACAGCGATACCGAGTCGAATCATCACCCTTCAAGGCGGCGTTCTGGTAAAACCCGGCAAACAAAGTGACGTCCTCGCTTGTCTGAATATCCGCCTTTATCTCCCAAAGAAATCGGCCAAACTCGCCAACAATGAGGCTGACAACCTCCTCCGGGGGATGCGAGATAAAGCTCTTGATGATGGGGTAGAGGTGCTCGCGGCGGTACGCGGGCCCAAAAAACTCCACCAAGTCAACTAAACAAGAAAATGCTGCCCGAGAGACGGTCTGGTCCTCATCGTTGAGAAGCTCAAAAAGCTCTTGCGCCACCTTTTGCTTGGCCATCTCAGCACCCAGGGCGCGTGCCACGATGCCTAACTGTTGACACATGCTTCGCCTCACTCCCACGTTGGTGTCCTGGCACAGTGCCAAAACCTTGTGCATCAGCTTTTGTTCTACAATGTCGCGCGGAAGGTGGCGGCAAACGCCTCCAATGAGTTCACAACTAAGCTCGCGCTGATCCTGTGGCTCAGCATACTCGGTCTTTTTAAGTGCAAGCGGCACCACGTCGTTGTCAAGTTGTTTAATGTTCAGATAATCGATGAAGGCTGGAAACAGTTTATTCCATGCTATTCGAACTTCCGCCGTTTTGACGCTTAGCATTGTGCTTGTCACCAGAAATAGCTCACGTGCCACACCATTGTTCAGCAGAGGTAGTACCTCCAGCAAGGCGCCCGGTGCAAAGCACTGCAATTCCGGTTCCTGTACCCACATACTGTCCACCACAATCATCAATAGCTGTGAGATGCTGGACATGTCTACACCGGCGAGGGTTTCCTTCAGACGCTGAAACAAGGACATCTTCTGACCCGTACTCCCATGGGCCATGATGTACCTTGCGGTGTCCTCCAGAGAAAGATTTCTCGCCTCCACATAGTTCTGCACCTCCTCCTCATTTTTCATGGATGCGCTGAGAGCATTGAGCTTGTCCAGCGCCGGCAACTCCCGGACAAGTGCGGTGGGATCCTCCTGTTCAGCGTCCGCCACTGCCGCATTGTTGCTCGCGTCAACAACAAACGATGAGCTTGAGAGGAGGCCTGAGGAGTTCTTTTTTCCCGCCCTTATCTTTGAGGTCAAAGGACTTGAAAACCCCAGAGCCTGCTGCCGCAGCTCAAATGCAGACTTGTATTCCATGAGGCACCGAACACTGCCAAACAAGCAATAACACACACAAAAAAAAAAGGAAGAGGAAGAAGAATGAAAAATTAGAGTTAAAACAACTTCATGCACGACCCCCCCCCCCCCGCCACTACGTCCACGCCACACACACGAC
>NW_021705749.1:98959-125781 GCF_003719475.1 Trypanosoma rangeli
CGCAATGTCCCAGGCCACACACACGCGCACACAGAAGAAAAAAACAACAACCAAACGAGTCATGTGTGCAGCGCAGAAGGCCAACGACGAAGGTGACTGCAAACAAAACAAAAAAAAAGACGAGGGGCAACAAACAACACAAAACAAACCATCAAGACAGCTTTAGTTCTTAAAAAGAACTAAACTCGTACGTTACACGCTGCAGTACAGTAGTTCCCGCAAGTGTGGCATAAATCATCGCCTTACTCGGCAAAAGCACATTTACCTCTTCGCTAGAACGCAGCTTCAGAGCCCTCTTCTTCTCGTCCTCGTCCTCCTCATCTTCCTGATGCTGCTGCTGCTGCTCAAACACTTCTCGAAGAAACGATTTTAACGAGGCTGCAGCGCAGCCCTCCGCATGGCCCGCCACTAGGCGACTTAGCTCCTCCACCGCTGCCACTGTGGCGCCGTCAAACCTTGCAAAGAAGCTCCGTGCCATTTCCTCTGCGGCCTCAAAGCTCAGCGGTGGAACGTAAATAAGTGTTTCAAAGCGGCCTTGCCGCAAGAGAGCACTGTCAAGCGTCTCGGGAGCATTAGTGGTGGCAATCACCAGGACGCGGTTATTGTCAAGCAGACCATCCAACTCGCAGAGAAGCGCTGCCAGCATTCGTTTTGCCACGTTAAGGCCGTCCCCAGTGCCACTATCCGAAAAAGCGCCGCGTGACGTCCCGACGACGTCGACATCGTCAAGCACAAGCACGGACGGCGCATACTGCCGCGCTTTTAAAAAGGCCTCCCGCAGCCGTTCTTCACTTTCGCCGAGGTATTTGGAAAACAGAGCGGCGCAGCTAACAATGAAACACCTACCAGGATAGGACGCTAAAAACCTGCTCGCCAACGCTGTTTTGCCGCTGCCCGAAGGTCCGTGAAGAAGAATTCCAGTAGTGGGTGCAAGGGCAGCGAGCAACTTGGGACCCACAAGCTTTTCACGCTCCATGGAGAGTTGCACAAGCGTTTCCACCCGCTCTACTACAACGTCGAGCCCATAGAGCTTTCCATAAGCAGAAGATGCCGATGGTGGCACAGTCGAGGCACGACCAAAAAAGTGCAGCGCCGAAGAAGTTGTAGTCCGTGATTCATGACTTGTGAATTGTTCATGGCACAACACTAACGTAAGCTCCCTCTGTGTCCTCAAGCAGGAAACCAACGCATCACCGCTCTCCCCTGTCACACACGACAAAAGATTATCGGCAGCTGGGAAGACACGGATGAGGCGACGGGCAGCACTCGACGTGAGCTCCTGTAGTTTGTATGTGAAAGGGGTCCAAATTTCCAGGATCCACTGAGGTACATGATGCGTGTCAGTTGCAGAAGTCACCAATACGCAACGTGGCGAGCGGAGCAGTCGACGCACCATCGCCTCAAGACGGTGCGAGGACTCCTGCAAACGAAGAAGATAATCAATCGCCTCGATGTCATCCAGTAGCACAATGGTGCCTGCTGGGTACGTCTCGCTCGTCAATGATGCGCAGGTGTCCGCACACCGCAGTGCGTTGTAGTCCACATGAAAAATCTGCGCTTTTGCAACACTCCATTCGGTCGTTGCCGAACTTAGTTCATCCTCCACGGGGGGTACGCCGTGCAGAACGCTCATTCCGTAGGCGGCAGCGCCGTCGCGAACAGCGTGGAGATTAACCGTTTTGCCCGAGCCTGCTGGCCCGCAGACAAGAAAGAAAAAAGGGATGGGTCTCGCCTCTGAGAGAACTCGGCGTAAGTCCGTGAGAATGCGACCATCGACGGACATTATAGCTACACAAGTTCTTGAAAAATCAGAAAAGAGAATATATTTGTGTGTGAGTGTGTAAGGCAAAGCGGAAAACGAGCACACCCCACAAATAAAAGTGGGAGTAATAGTGGCAACAGCAATAACAGCCGAAGCGTGGACTAAGACGGAAAGGCAACACCCAACCTGCGCAACCGCAGAGCCGCAACAGCTCACATACGCACAGTGAGGGATATATATATGAGAGAGAGGGAAAGTAACGTCGCAAGGTAAGATGCGGAGGGTCGTCAATCTTCCTCCTCGGCATCAAACTCCTCACTGGTGAGAACACCATAGCGGTGCAAGACACGCTCCACGGAGTCCACTGAGATCTGCCTATCCTTTGCTCTCCAAGGTGTGAGCTCCGTCAGTTGTTGCTGTAACTTTTTTCCGTTGTAAAGCAGCACGCAGGGAAGGTGCCGCTCTGGAAAGTTTTTTATTGCCTCAGTTGATATCATTGAAATAAACTTCACGCTCCGATGACGCTGCGCCAGCACACGCATGACAGACAGCAGGGCCTCGCAGTCCCCATTTCCCGGCTTGATTAGCAGCACAACAACCCAATGAGCCGCAGAGGCCTCTGTCACCTCGGTCATGTAGTCCGAACCTGGTACGTGACGGAGAAGACCAAATCGTTGCGACTCCTGTTCTTTTCGCAGTTCCGCCATGCGTTTCCTGCGGAGTGCCAGAAGTGCCTCATCATCATCGTCAAGAATGTTGTCTGCTATCGTGTCTTCCGTGTTGGACTCACCCAGCTGGAGCTCCGTGTCGTACCCGCAACGCTCCAGTTTGTCACGCACGCGTTCCTCATTGGGATCATACGCCTTGAGGCACGCGTTGATGTTTTTGTCTGCAATCTTTTGCGCAAGTATCTCGAGCTCATTGGTGGCGTACTTCCCGACCTTGTTGCCGTGGCTGTACTGAATGTCTTCCCACTCTGTGGTGCGTATCCGCTGATCCGCCGTCCTCTCCGCCATCTTTGCAGCAGCCACGCCTCTGCCACGCCTTCCTTTGACGCTACATGCATTCGTTTTCATCGTCATTGTTAAGCGGGAGCGCCATGGCAACCCGGAGGAGGGTGGAGGGGGGGACAGAAATAAAGACAAGGGGAAGAGGAACGAAAAAGATACGCCAGCAAATATATACATCTCCCTCACGCTGGAGAGCCAGAAAAAACGCAACACATCGAACGATTTCCGACGTTGACGAGGACAACAACACCAAAAAGCAACCTCATTGGCATTGCACGGCCGGGGGACAACAGTTCACCATGTACATTTCCTCCAACTAAAAAAAAAGGAGGTCAAAAACAATACTAATAAGAATAAATAGGCATACAGCAAAAAACAAAACAATAAAAAAACAAGAATACCTCCTCTAACATGTTGCTGGTCCAAACTTGCTGACGTTGTGTAAACCCGGGACATGTGTGTCACCGGCCACCAACGTGTACGTGTTTTGTGTTGAGGACCATACAGGAATGGGTCCAGGAAAGCGGCTCCGCGCCCCGCGCACAGGTGGCAGCTCTGCCTTGTAAACCTGGTTCGGACAGTGTGCCGGGCGACGATTGCAAATAGATACATGACAGTGTGGACCGTAAAAATGTTTTTTTTGAATGACGCCCACCGTACCGTCTCCTTTAACGGCGAACCACAGCCTTTCGACCTCATCCAGCTCCTTTTTGGTAGGGTTCCGTCCCTTGTACGCGCGAAACGCCTTAGTGTATGCCTCTATTGCGCATTGTGTCGGCACATCGTCTCCAACTTCCCGCTCAATAGATGATTTCGTCGCGGCCTCTGCATAGCGATGCACAAAATCCTTTTCCCTCCCTACCAACTCATTGCGATCGCGTGCATCGCGAAAAGGTTCTGAGCGCGGTAGTGCCCCTTCAAACTTCGGATGATATTTTTTAAAGTAAGTGGTGGAAACAGCCTGCAGCTCCCGCTCTCGTGTTGCCTCTTCCTCAGAAATGTACCTCTGCACCGTCGACTCGTCTTGGCTCTGCTGTTTCTTCACAGAGTGCGAGACGGTTGCAGCAAACGTACACGACGGCAGGTTCGGCGCCTCCACTGTTACCCCCTTCTTTGGCAGTGTTTTGCCGTGGCGGGTCAACTGCACGACAGAGTCCAGCAGGTCCACCCGACACTTCTCCTGCAGCGTGGAGAAGTCGATGGCCTCAACAATTGTTACCATTCGTCCGCTCCTGATCTGGCAGCCGTGGAGCACTACAACAAACACTGGAAAAAAGAGAGAGAAATGGGAGGGGGGGGAGAAATGCTCCCGCTCAGACAGCGCCCCGTCGCGTGGGCACAACGCGGCCGCGAAGGTGCAGCGAACAAGAACAAGAACGACAAAAAAAAAGGAGGCTCAGCACACGTAACCACTCGGCAGTCTTATTTCCGCTTTTGAGAAGTTCTCAGAGCAAAGCGAGGTAACAAACAAAAAAAAAGTTTAAAAAGAAAAGAGAATAAAAGCACTCCCGAAAGCTTCTCTGCTCAATGCAAGAAGAAAGAAGCTGCACGAGAAACGATGGAAAATAATAACAATAATACTGCTGGCTAATCAACAATATCAACAGTAACAAATAAAACGAGATCGCAGTACAAGTAAAAAGCGTTTCACTAAATGCATTTAACTGCGCGGTGCTTGGCAGAAGTGGCAGCGGAACGAAACCCGTTCACGCACCACAGAAGAGAGCTGAGCAAAGTTAACAGGGAACTCCAAAGACAACTCAATTCAAATCCGGCGACCCTAGCCTCAGCCGCTGCGGTGAGGAGGTCGCACACGCCCTGAAAAAGAGTAATGAGTTGCTTTCGTCGGCTGCCAGGGAGACGACTATGCCGAATGTCAAAAAGCGAGAGCCCGACGGCGGCCAGACAGGCCAAGAAGAGACCCAAACGAGATATATAAGCGGCTTGTTGAAAAAGCGGTGTGCTCCCATATAATTTACGTCCAATGAAAGCTACATTGTCAGCCAACTTAAAGACGCCCTCAGCAAGGACGTGGATAAGAAAAATAACGTCACGCACGCCAGGCTGTTCCTTGTTGAGCAAATAATTGAAGGTCCGAAGGTTGGAAAGCCATGAGAACATACGAATGAAGGATCCCACCTCCGATGCGGTATCAGCAAAGTTAAGGTAAGATTTATCCCGCACCAGACACCAAAATAGTTTGGCGACAGCAACAGCACTCCTCAACATCTTGTCCTGCACATGCGCCGATCTCACAAATACGAACTCCACCTGCATGATGCAGACTTTTTTTTGGCTTATTTTATCCTCTTATCCCCTTCTTTATATGTGCGCAAATATACTGCTCTATTTATCAACGAAAACAGTTGCGCACTGCTCTCCTCTTGAGGTCTTCTTTAAGTAGCATTCCCACACACACACACAACATGTGTGTGCGCAGTAGGAACAGGGTGAAGGAGGATAAAAAAAAAAAACGCAGGTTTAGCTGCTAACAAACAGGGCGAGAATAACAAAGACAACGACAGCGACACAACAAAACAGCAACAAGGGTGGGAAAGAGGGTAAATAATAAGGGAAAAACAAACCACGTGGACCACACAAACCTCACACTTCTCTGTACTGTTTTTTTTCTTTTTTGGTTTTGATGTATTTGCATGTGTGTATTCGTGCTTCCCCCTTCCACGTATTTAGTTCATGGCTCCAATCCCCTTAGAGAATCATCTCGTCCAAAAGTGGACGCCGTGTGGTGGGGAGGAGCAAGAACCACCAAGAAAAAAAAAAAAAAACATACACAAGTTGCCCTCTTATTTGACAACTGCACAAAATGGGGGCAATCCGCTGAGGAAACCAAACAAAAAGAACTCTAATAAACAGTCAGGCTGTAAACTCATTTGTTTCTCTGTCGGCGGGCCTCCTCCTTTGTTGTTAACAGATCTTTGTTTTTAGAATCCAGGCGCAGACCCTGCTCGCATGTTTGCAGAGCCTCATCAAACTTCTTCATAGCGAGTTCCGTGGCCGCCTTGCGGAAGTATCCCTTTGGCCAGTCAGCAGACAAGGAGATGCAGCGAAGAGAATCCCAGTATGCCCCATTGTAGTAACGCTGGTTAAAATAGGCCGCCGCCCGGTTGCTGAAGAAAACAGCATTATTATTATCCATGTGAATCGCCAGGGTGTAAAACTTGGCCGCCTTGACGTTCTCGCCTGCTTCAAATACCTTATTTCCCTGAGCCTTGAAGCGTGCAGCCTCTTCCTTCCGCCTTTCCGCACCGAGCATAGGTTTCAGCAGCTCCTTGAGAGCGCTATCATTCTTCGCCTTCTCAGCCAAGGCGACCGGGGTCTCGCCACTTTTATTCGCAGCCTGGGGATTGGCGCCAAAAGCCAAAAGAAGCTTCACGCATTCAGTATTCGCATGTTCCACAGCGATATGAAGTGGCGTTGATTGATCCTCCTCAATCGTTACCTGCGCATCTGCTCCATGTTCCAGGAGGAACTCCACCGCCTCAACCTTCTTCATGAATAACGCTGTAAAAAGAGCTGTTCCACCATGGGCGTCCTTGACATCAATTGGAACCTTGAGTCCATAAATCATTTCTCCAATGCAGTCAATATTTCCAGAGTGGGCAGCCCAATGGAGTAGTGTGCCTGTTTGACAATTGTCATGCATAACATCGGCACCAAGTTCCACCAAGCAGCGTACAGTGTCCACATAACCCATCGATGCCGCAAAGTGGGCAGCGGTGCCACCTGTAGGCGTTCTGAGGTTTACGTCAGCGCCCGCTTCCACCAATAGCTTGATAGCAGCATTCTGATGACCTTTCGCAGCCATGATCAACGGAGTATTGTTATCATAGTTCTTAAGTTCCAAGTCTGGCTTAAACTCAAGCAGCATACAAATCATGTCGAGATCACCATTAAATGCGGCGAAGTGAAGGGCCGAAAATCCACCTGCCTCTACGGAGTTGATCAGAGTGGGCTTTTCCTTTAAAAGCTGGGCACATTTGAGAGTATCCTTTGCCCGTGCGGCACGAAGGAATACTTCAACATCCTCATGAATCCGCGTTCCGTTATCCATTTTGCTCCAAGCAGCACACTCTAATCAAGCACTTTATTTGTTGGCTAATGAAGGAAGTAAGTTGGAAAAAGAAAGAAAGAAAAACCACAACAACAACAACAAAAACCATCAACGCTCTGTGGCGCAGAAACAGCAAGCACACAGTTACACGCGCACGCACACACATCAGTGCATAGGCGGGGAGATGCTGACGCTGCCGCGCACACACAAATCACGTGTGACAACAAGAAGAAAAATACCAGAATATAAAACAAACAAAGGGTCAAACCACAGAGAAGGACTCATGTTTATATCGATGATTCAAACAAACATGTCTTTTTTCCCCCCAGTTGTTTGACTTTGGCTATTTTTTTTACTTCTGTTATTGCTTTCTTTCTCCCATTTGGAATTATTTTTCCTTCGTTCGTGTTCAAATTTGTATCTTCATTGCCATTTGTTCCTCTTAATACTCGCCGGATTCATAAATTCTATCAATCAAACCGTCTGCATAAACGAAGAGAAGCAAACGTACAAGCACCACTACGAGCATCCCTCCATTCAAGACGGACAAACGTGATAATGATGTTAAAGAAGGTGCAAAAAGATAGTAACAAAAAAGAAGCAATTGAAATTTATTGATTTCATCTCCCACATACACAGACACATAGGAAGATACATATATAGGAATGGGGGGGGGGGGGGAGAGAGAGAGAAAGATGACTCAGTCATTCAAGCAGTGTATGCCTCAGTATCTGGATAGCTTCGCGTAAACAAGTCCAGGGTATTGCTGTCGCCACCCGCATATAAAACGTTGCCTTGAGCATTCCAAGCGATCGCATTATACCGTGGGCTCATACGTCCTCCGTCCGCCCTGCATGTTGGCATTGCGTTGTTGGCAAAATTGATGAGGTGAATGCCCGTCATTGTTGAGGCGGCGCACACCATGTTTGGGTTTACAGAAAGACTTAGCACTGCGCTATCCAATTCCCTTGTGACCACGCCTTGGCCCATCATGCGAAGGTCATGCCCCACTACGCGCCGGTCTAATCCACTGGTAAAGAGGTAGTCACCGCAGCTTCCAATAGAGGTAACAGTGCTATAGTGACGATATGCTGAAGGTGTCGTGGTAGCCTGGGGCATGCGAAGATCATATACCATCACTGAACAGTCACGTGATCCAGTAACAAGAATGTGCTCCCTGTCTGGGATAACATGAACAGCAGATATGATGTCATTGTGATCTGTATATTCCTGTATCATTTGGGTTCCATCGTATAATAATACTGAATTGGCAGAAGCCGTAGTAACTCCACAGCAATACCTCAGAGTTCCTGTTCCTTTTAAGCTTCGAACCGCCGTAATAAAACGGGCTCCGCGCGGCTCTGCTCCTCCACTCTCCTGCCAATTGGACTCTTCATTGTATGTAGGGTCTGTAGAATATATAACGACTGCAGGTGCCACAGCAGCGTGTCTTCCCACTGTGCCCACAATGAGAATCCGTCCAGAGTTTGCAAAGTCCATGGAAGAGGCATAATGACGCGAAAGCACGAGATTCTCAGTAAGGACTCCGGATTGATCCCACGTTCCGATGGTTCCATCCACAGAAGAGGTGACTACCGCCTCACGAGAATTGGTGCCGCCTCCATACGCCAAGGCCAGGATGGCGGAAATGTGATGAGCCCCTGAAAGACGAACTGCAAAATTAATAAACTTTTCAGATTGGCTCCACCCAAAAGGTTCCATAATGTATTCAACATCATACAAAAATGTGTCATCTTGCTGAGCAAAAGCCACCGTTGAGCGCAGTGTTTCAAGGGTGTGTTGATCTAATCGATCAAGAAGCAGCTCATGGGCCACCTCCACCATTTTTCCCAAGCAGGTTATACCGGCACTTCGGGTATTGTCTAGACGAATCATCTGCATCAGGGCAACCACTACGCTTCGGACGTTTAGCATCTCTGCCTTGGTAAGCGCAGCCAGGACCTCCGCATAAGGTAACAATGGGACCCGACTACAATCAAGCCGGCGGTGACGCGAAAGAAAAATCATTATGCGTTGAACAATATCAGCTTTAACGGCGTTTTGTTTATTCCCTGGGAGCTGTGCTAATAAGGTAATGAACCCATCAAGTGGATCCCCGCGCTCCACGCGCTGTGAATCAAACATCGCCTCACAAAGGACATCTAGGCAGTCCTCGTAGAGGGAAGGATGGCAGAGTCTATCAGTAAGTTCCGGGATTATTGACTCAAAACTGCGCTTCACTAGCGCAGCGTTCACCAAGCGCGCAAGTGCCTCCTTGTTCGTAACAAATTCTACTGTTACGCCCTCCGGAAAGGACTTTAGCACGTGCTTAATGTGGTCAATGTTTTGAAGATCCGGCTCCTGCAACTCAACGTCCAGCCTAATACGCATTTCCCCTCGGCTGTGCTTTACTAAATCTATATAAACCTCTCTGTGGTCACCGGTATTGGCTTCTTCCTTTTAGCTTGTAGCTCGTATTATCAGCTACGACGTGCGCGTCTCGCTCCTATCCTCCAAACTTAATCTACTCTTGTTTCTGGCTTTTTATTTTATTTCCTCTGCTCTTTTTTTTGTTTTCCCGCCCACTAACACCAATCGTTTTACCTTTCATCATAGACCATCAGCGTGCAAAACGGAGGCCAGTGGAAAACAAAACAAAAAAGCCAATCAGACCACCACACAACGTGCCTCTCCCCCCCACCCCACCCCACCCCACTCCAAGCGGTAGCACGACAGCAGCAGTGGGTAATGAAAAGTGTTCAGGACCCACGCATAAATCAGTGCCTCTTCCCCGTTTATTCGCTCGCTATTATGTTTTCTTTTTTTTTCTCTCATTCCTTCGGCTCATCTACGTTTTGCAGAGAAGATGTAAGACACCTTAGCACCCCCCCAAACAGCGTGTTCGTTTCCCCACACGCAACGCGATCTGTGGAGCAAATCGCCAACGAATACGTGGGAGACCGTAGGCCTCCGTCAGGTCGCCAGTACACATTACCCTCCAGAAATCCCTCGAGAGAGCTATGGCTCCGACTGTTACATCCGACGGAACGGAGCTCTCGTTGTGATACCTCTTGGCCAAATCTCGAATGACATTCAGCGTCATCAGGCCCCGCAATGGCTTAACCCACTCCAGGCACTTGGGGTCCCTCGTCGAATATAGGAGGGTCACCCACCGTGCCTCAGTTTCTGTGAATGAGGGCTCGAGTGGTACAAAAAGTGGAAACTGCAGAAACTTACTAATAGCATTGGAGAAACTAACTACCCCGTCAGGGTACGAGCCGGGATTTGCCTTCAAGTATCGTGATAAGATATCCCGTTCTGCCATGCAGTCACGAGCATAGCGATCCTCAGTGTTGTAAAAGTAGCATTGCTCTTCGTGCACCGTGCAGTCATACTGTCGCATGGGCACCTTTGCGCCGGAGAGAAATGGTCCTTCAACGCAAAGGCGCACCTCCGAAGAGGACTTGGGCGCCCAAACCCCGAAGAGTCGACTGCCATCCATGTACTCAACAACGTCAGGAGTATCATCGGCGTTGTCGTAATACCGCGATGTGGCATCCTTGCAGCGAGGATAAGGTGGATGAAACTTCAGTAAAGCCGCATGCGCTTTAAGCGACAAACACCAACTCCGCTGCATCTCGTTATCACGCATAATCATTGCTGTGTTTTCCTTGTTGGACTGCACGAGTGGCTCACCAGAGCGAATATCGCTAACAAGTAGAATGTCATATACGGAGCCATACAAGCGCGATAAGCGAAGACACAGCTCATCCGTGCAGTACCCCTCCACCAATTCTAAAACAGGCCCTTCTGCGTCCTTTGCGACCTCTCGCACCTTTGCACAAAAAGGGGCAGGGTCAATGAGAACAAATTTCACCTTCTCAAAGAGCCCAAAAAGAAATGGAAGGTGTGAGCCGTTGGCCGCACCAGCGTACACCACTAGCAACGCTTTGTCGGAGGCCCTTGGTGCTTCCAAGTATGCCGAGAGAAACTCAATCTCTGAGAGGAGCAACTTGCGCTGCCCAAAATGAAGTCCCTTCACTATCGTGCTCTCCAAAGTTGCTGAGTGCGACGGCACGTACGCACGCCGCGGAAAGTCATCCGTGAGCAGCCTAAATGACGAGAATTTCATGCAGCTCCTCTTATAACGACCAGCGCCCCCACACCCACGTGCAGAAGGAAACCAAAGACAGGGAAAAGGAGGAGCAAAAAAAAAAAGAGACGCATAATAAAACAAAATAAAAGATGAGGATTGCAACACAAATCAAACATCAAAATGACCCAAACCATATTTCTTTTTTTTTGTCTTCTATTGCCGTAGAAAAAAAAAGGAGGAGGATCCTTCGCGGCCTCGCATACATATATACACCTACAACTTGGTGCTTGCACCCCTCTACATGACTGATGCAGTGAAAGTTCCACCCACAGCTGTTGCACGAGTCGGCATACGCCCTTCTCTAATTGATTCTCTCTTTCTCTCCCTCCCTCTCTCCCTCTCTTTCCGGTTCATTGTGTTTGTTTATTGTTCTCTTCGTTCTTCGCACTCACCAACCCACACATGTGATTGCCCAGAGAAAGAGAGAAAAAAAAAAGTGGGGGTTAACGCTGGTCGTCGTACACAAAAACGTGCGAACGGCTCAATTTGTGCATTGCGAACTCCACCGCATTGAGTTCCTTCCCTAGAGTCTCGTGTTGGGCCTTTTGCGAGGGAGTTTGAAGTTTACTGAATCCCCTTGATTGATACTCTGAATTCAGCGCATCCCACCGTCGCTGTAGCCCTTGTCGCAGCTGTTCAAGCTCCTCCGCCGAAAGCTCAGACCATCGCTCCTCCGCCTCTCGCTGCGCAGCCTTAAGTCTCTCTACCAAGGCATGACGTTCCTCAATTTCCGCCTTGACCTCACTCAAGTAGGCCGGCACCTTCCCAAAATCATCACGATCCACCGCACGATTCACCGGAGGCGGAATACATTTGGTCGGTATGGCAAGGACACTTTCTACGGCATTCGCCACCACATAATTTTTGTCGGTTTTCATGCCCATGACAGGTTTGTCGTACCTACTGGGAATATCGGCCTTCAACTTTGCGACATCCTTTGCACTCTTAAGGAATCGTGTCTTGTTTACGGTCGGAACTCCCCGACTAGCGGTGAGGGGGCCTTCATTTTTCTTGAGAAAGTCTGCAGGGTTGACCGTGGAGCCCGTATCGCGCCCAAAGATCCCTAGAGGTTTCTTTGCAGAATGAATAGAGGGCTCCGTGACCTCGCCACCCATATTCGCCACAACAGCACTCGTTCCATTAATGCCAAACGTCGACGCGGTCGGTGGAGCGGCCCTGTTTCCGCTGAACTTGGACTTGTGTCGTGGTTGTGGGGGAGGCACCTCCTCTTCAGGCTCGATAAGGTTGAACACACTCTCGCCTGACATTTCCTTCCTTCTTTTCGTTTCCAGAAAATAAAAGTGGTGGAAAAAGAAAAGAGCATAATACATAAGAACATGTGGGAGTTTCAAATGTGGGTGCGCCTCAGCCATCCCCACCCCACACAGAGAAACATTAAGTGTGAGGGGGTTGGTGGACTTTCACTCGAGCGCATCACGCTTCAGCGGTCCGTCGTTGCTGTTCTTCGGTTGCCTTCTCATTCTCTCTCACGGCTTCGGAGGCTGAGAAATATGTGAGACGTCTTCCGGCGCCCGCGGAGGAGGGGGTGGACGCTCCGCTCGTGGAACGCGAATACGCATCGTCCTGTTTGGCATGTATGCCTTCCTGAGCATCCACCAATGCGCCTTCATAAGATACCCCATAAGAACTGGAACGACGGCACAAAAACTCAGAATTGAGATCTCAAACGAGTTTGCGTCGTGAGCAAGGGCCGAAAGTGACCCAGCGTGTTTCTTGTCGTAAAAGACAGTGCAGCGCTCACCCACGCGGAGCACAGGGATTGCCTGAAGATATTGAGACTCGGTAATGGTGTCATTGTAAAACTGCTTCATCCAGTTCCTGTAGGGAGATCCGGTTGTCGCCCTCGTCGATACGTACTTTTTACCGTCAACTTCGTATTCGTAACGCACGGCATACCGAGGAACACTGATGTACCGGTAATTTAGTTTCCGAAGCTCCAGCAGCTTTCCAGCGGTCATGCCCCACTTCGCGTTCGCTTGATAGGCAGTCAAGGCGTCATAGTAGCACTGTGTGTTGACGTACACAAGATACGCACATAAAATAGCCGGGACACGCAATTCCAGTGCAAGATCCCACACCCACTGAGGCTGTTGTCTGCCTGTAAAAAACTTGTACACACGACCTGACATGTATGTATGCCTATTACCCTAATCGATACAATGAACCACCTTGCTAACCTTTTTTTTTCTTCTTCGTTTCGTTTTTTGCGCTTGCAACATACTTATATTTCCCACCCAACACCACGGCAAAAAAAAAGAGAAATTAATACACCTACGTTCACTCATTACAATGGGGTGCTCCTCCCTATTCAACAGCTACGAGATGCGATAGATCATGTTGATTCGGAAATTAAGAGCCAAAAAAAAGATCGGCATGCATTGCATTAAACGAGGTACAAAGCATGCAACCCAGAGCAATGGATCCATCTGTACTATGTGACTCCTGAAGTGGACATTTGTCAGGTCCCGGACATGGTATTAGTTCGGGTTCGGTAGTTTCCCAACGCTTATCGCATCGGTTGCACAAATATCTATTGCCAAAAGACAAGTGTGTGGCTGGGTTGCAGCAATACTTGCACTTATAAAGAACGTAATCGTGTTTGTGATTTGGACAGAGAAAGTCATCATTGCAATCAGAGCATATCAACTCGCTGGGTTTCTTGACTGGCTCCGCATTGTTGGAGCGGAAGCAACGGCGCTCACCACCGTAAAAAGGTTTTCCACATCGGCAACAAATGTAGTACAGTAAGTCCTCCACCATTTTGTATTTCATCTCTCGAAGTCGAACCTCGGCATCCCCATCAATTTCTCGGCGCAAAAATCCCATGTATTCTGAGAGAGGGAAGGCAGCATGACGAATTTGCATGCCGCACCCCCCTGGGCAAACGGCGTACGTGAAAACTACGTGTTCGCCTCTGGCGCGAAAATCATCTGCCCGAGCGGAAAAGTCGATAACGCAGTCACGGTGAAAGCGGTGACCACAGTCCAGTGTGATGCCGCCGCCGTCCTCAAATTCGCATAAGCAAATCAAACACAAATCCTCCGGTTGCGCCAAAGGCACGTCAAGTAGCTTTGGTGTTCCTCCCTGAAATTTCCTCCCAGTTACCGCGGTATCCTGCGCATACAAGCGCAATGTACCTCCTTTCTCAATCGTAAGAAGAGCACCTGCGTCAGCTGTAATGAAGGGCGTCCTGATTGTGTAGGTGAAGATGTTCTTCCAAACCGCGCCATTTTCATTCACGCAGACAATTTGATTTGAATTCACAAGAACAGCAACGTAGCGGCCATAGCGACCCAAAATCTGAAAGTATTTTCCCGTCACATTTACTCTACTAAGGCACTGGTTGAAGTGATATGCATAGAGCTCCTTCTTTCCGGCAACAAAAACAAACCCTTGATCCGCCACTTCTACATCGGAGGCTTTACGCTGGAGCGCCCAGGTCTCAAACTCCTCAGCGAGAGGGTCAAAGACGTACATGCAGTCCCTCCCACAACAGTACACCTTCTGACGGTGGACAAGAACCTTGTGGACGGGGCCGGGAGGCGCATAGTCCGTGCACCCGAGCGACACCCTCCAGCGTCGCAAAACATGAGTTGTGTCACGTGCAACAAAATAAAACTCATCCGCGCTGAAGCATGTCACAACGGCCCCAGGCGGAATCAGGCACTCAACGTTGCGACAAATCAATTCGCCGTTCTCCTGACTCACCCGGTACAGGGTGCCAGCGTCAAAAATGAAAGCATCGAACATTTTCCCTTATTTTTTATTTGTGTCTCCAAAAAAGTGTGCGGAACACACTTTTTCAAAATAAGTGAACAGAGGCAGCGAGTGAGCAACGCACACAGAGACAGAAAGATAAAAGGAGTGACGAGAAACATAATACTAGCCAGTGCGAAGGAGACGAATGCTACACGTTACACGATGCTGCCCAAGACCGTCAAGAGAGAGAGAAAAAAAAATAATAAAATAAAAAATAAATAATAATAATAATACAGAGATAGATAGCAAAACAAAACAAAAATAAAAGAACGGAATGAATCATGGCCGAGAAGATGTCATTTCTCAAGGGGGAGGAGAAGGAAGAGGGAGGGGAAGAAGGCACGAAACATAACATGGCGGGAGGGGTGGGGGGGTGGGGCAAGAAAAAATACCACCACCACATTATTGACGACCATTTTGTTTGTCCGCACGTTCACGCATCTCCCGCAGGCGTTCAGCTGTTACCGTAAATATTTTGAGATCCATTTTCTTTTTGGTATCCTCATCCAACGACTCCCGAGCCACGCCATCTTGAAACGTCTGAACGCGACGCGAGCTCGCACGAGCCCGGCGCCATTCTTCAACAAAAATACGTTTCACTTGACTTTCATACTCGGCATCATTGCCCCACCAAGGGAGCATCGTGTCTGTCGTCACGTGCTCCATGGTCTCAGGTCGCCTCTTCTTTTGCATCTTCGCGCGCATCAGCCCCTCCACGTACACGTACACCACCAGGAAAATACACAACGCGAAGACAAAAAGTATGGAGGATTCAAGACGGATTTGCTTCACTATCTCAGTGTTTTTCATCACCTCAGTGGCTGTGCGAGAGGCCAATCCAGCCACATCTGAGCGGTCTTGCACCTTATTTTTTGCCGTAATAATTTCAATATCTTCGGCACTTACATCTACCATGCGTATGGCTTTTTCATTCCCAGACGTGCCTTGTCCCAGTTCGAAGGCGGATTCGTTTTTCCAGGTGATTTTTCTCTCTCAACTCTCGCCATGATATCCTCAGCTGCTACACCGGCGCCATCTAGTTCCTCTACGTTCTTGGAAGGATCCTCAAGGTACAACGGCCTTTCAGTACCATCGGTGAGGATCATCTTACTCTCCACCCTGATGCTGCCACCCTCAAGCATTCCCAATCGAACAGTACGGAGGCCGCCCTCCTCCATCATGTCTTCAATGTCCTCAAGAAGAAGCATCGCCTCATCGTCGTTGGCAGCTATGCGATCCACTAAGCCTTCACCAAGGCGCGTCGTAATTTCTTCAAGCTTCTGAATGTGGTCTGTTAAGGTGGAAATTGGTATAAAACTCTTTATTTGGGCACGGGCCTCCAAATAATTACGTGCCTCATGATCGTCCACCTGAAAATTACCCAGGTTCACGATCTTGTTCTCGACAGTCTCCACCCCGTAGTCCTTCATGACGTCCTGGTAGGCTAGACTCACCCGCAAAAAGTCTTCCGCGTTGCCACCGGCATCAGGATGTGTTCTTCGGCAGGCGAGAAGATACTTCAACTTGGTCAGGGCAAGCGGCAGTCCGGGCTTGCACTCCAGAAGGCGATAGCGTAACGGGTAACTTTCATACTCCTTGTGCCTCGCTTCCGCCTCAGCAAGACGCTTTTCTTCAGCCTCTAGTTCTTTGTAGTTTTTCGACAGCTCGGCGGCCCCTGTGACGCGTTGAATTGATGCAGCGCATAGAAGGCACGACCTAAAACGTAGCATTGTGATGGGGCAAATATAATTCCCTCCACCTGATGTGTTTTTATTTTTATCAACGCTTCAGACGCAAGTTAAAAACAAAATGGACTTGCAGATGTGTACGTACACAGGCCTGTTTGTAGCAATGGGGAGCAGCAACCAAAAGCAAACAAACACGGTTCCTTTTTGTTTGTGTTGGTGAAGTGCACGTCCAAAAATGAAATCCAAACACAAAAAGTATCAAGGAAGCATGTAACAATTTCAAAAGGAAAAACAAAAGAATATTGTTATTACTACTTTACTTCTTCTCTAACGGCAAACATATACCTGTGGAAGTAACACGAGATCCATTTCCACAAGTACGGAAGTAATGAAAAACCTTTTTTTTGTTGTTGTTCAGTAGAAGCTTCAGACATCAACCCGCAGACTACAAGATCATTTATAAAGATCCTCTCCAACCGGCACACACACACACACACACGTCTACAACCAGTGGTCAGCTAACAAAGACAAAAGAAAAAAAAAGACAAGCAAAAACAAAAGTTACCGACCAAGAAGCAAGGCCCCCCCCCCGTCACACTTCCCCAGATACACACACACACACACACACTTGCATTGCCTCTCTCTATCCCCATACATATGTGCCGTAAGGAACGGAACTACAAGGCTTCCAAAGTCCACCTAACCTCGTCTAACAACGCAACAATACTTTTGCTAGTCTCTTCCCCCAGCATATTGTCAGTGCGCATTGGGGTCGTAATGTACATTTAATCCAGGTTGTGGCATCCGTCTTCGCCCTTGGGTATGCTGCCACATTGCTTCCTGCGGGTCATAAACGCCATAATACGCCCCTGGAGACGAACTTCCGGAAATGGCAGCCCGAGAAGCCAGACCTCTACTATCCATATCTGCATGAATTCTGCCCTGATAGCGAACGCCACTACGAATGTCCCACTCCATGGCACGAACAGACTTCACACCAGACTCCGCCCCCAGGTCTTTAAAGCGTTGTCCAGCAATAAGAGCCAAAGGCATCAATAAAACACCAAAGATCAAATACCAATACCGTGAAGAACAACTAGACGTATTTCCCTTGTAAGTGAGAGTCGGGGGCTTTTCTTGGACATACACTTGCACTCCCCCCACCGTCATAGTGGTAATGTACTCCGGGAAAAGCAACGAAGCGTGACGAACGTGATTCATAAGTTCTATAAAAAGCAGGTTTCTGTTCGACGATATCACCGTCACGTGCGCAACATACCCGTCAACAGAATTCCTAACAGCGTCCAATGCTATAAGAGCACAATCGGGCATTGAAAAAATTAGGCAGAGGTGCTGGGTCAAGCTCTCCCCAGGGTCTGTACGCATAGTAAGCACAAGTGTGAGGTTGTCAAAGCCGAAGCCCGCGGCTCCCACGTCCATCTTCTCCTCAGCATAACCGCAGCTGTCCTTAAAGCTAATGTCAGATGGCTGTGTTTCCAGATTCTCCAAAGACAACTTGTTCAAGTTGGAAACAAGAGTGCCGTCAGGCGCGGTTGACCAACCGTTAAAGGTGGCGTTCAACGCTTGCGTAGACTTTTCGACCTCCTCCTGGCTTCCCTGCAACCAGGCTCGGACAACAATAACGACATCGGGAGGGACCGTGAAAGAATCGACTTTGACATCCTTCCTTTTAATAGCATCGTCAAAATAGGTTGCAGCCTTATCATTAAAGGAAGATCCCATGGTAACGTTTCCCACACCGCGAAGAGATACCTCCCGCGAGAACATAAAAGCTATCGAATCAGCGCACTCCCCACAAACGGCAAAGAACACGACCATCAGAAGCCATGTAGGAACTACCTGCATTGTTGCTGGTCACTCAGTTCGCCACGACACCCTTCTTAAAGTGTAAAGAAGAACAACAACAATAAACAACAGCACATGTGTCTCATGTGCTGAACAAAATATCAGAGCCCCCAGTCAAGTATAACACAGCAAAGCACAACTTCTATTCCCAAGTCAGTTTCAGTGATCACACTCAGCCCTTCCTCTTCCTCTTCTCAAACGAATATTTTGCAGCACCTCGCGACTCGGCAAAAACAACAACAATAACAAGAAGAACAAAAAAAGAGGGACATCAAACCTCTTGCATCACTGCTTATATATATATATATATAAAGAAAGAAAGAAAGATTCAGAACAAGGTTCCATCCAGAGGTTTTTCTAGACGACAATTAATTTTTGTGACAAGGTCCTCAATCAACACCGCATCGTCAGCAAGAAAAGGAAGAAGAACACATCTTCTGAGGACTCCTTCAATGCGATGTATTGCCTCAAGCTCACACTTTAGCTCCCGCGCCGACAAATTAGATTGCCTCAACGCATGCCTAGTCTCATAAAATAATCTTTTTTTTAGTCGTTCCAATAAGTCGGAAGAGGCTGGCACTGAAACCTGTGAGAGGGTCAAAACCTCCATGTATTCAAGGGCTGTCACACACTCCATGGCATTCATGCTTTTGGCAGTAACGTAAAGCTGCGCAAACAGGGATTCGCAAAGGAGAAAATCATTGTCATTATCATACTTGGGTTGTTCGGCCTCATCCATGCAAGGTGATGAGGTGGCTATAATCGAAAGAAGAAACAGGCACTCTCCCTTTCCAAGACTTCCTATGCGATAATCCTCACAGAGAAGTTGGTAAAGTCTACGGCGCAATCGGGGAACCAGCTCTTCGCACTCCAAGGTATGTAGTATGACGGAGGTTGGGACCGCAGTCAACTCCTCTACTTCACACACCACAAGGCGCTTCATAATTTCCGCACAGATAACAAACGGCTTGTCATAGAGTGTATTTTGCAGTAATGGAAATATCAAGAGACAGTCACCAGCTGTCAATTCGGGCAGCATATCATGAAGACGTCGGAGACAAGCCCTAAAGAGACGACCCCCCTCGACCGGCCTTCTACACAACAAGGACTCTTTATCACCGAGAACGTCAAGGATCCACTGAATGGCCCTGAGTCCAATCACCTTGCTGTACATCACATGAGATCGAAGACGAGTAAGGAGCGCCACAGTAATGTTTTCATTTCGCCAAGCAGCGTCCTGTTGAAACGAAGTCGAAAGCAGCATTTCTAAAAACATTAAAGTCCCAATGGGGTCTAACTGAAGCACTAAATCTGAGGAAAAAATAATGGGACTCTCCTCTGCCGAAATTCTCGTCTGGGAATCACCTACAAAAAAAGAATACAACGTCACGACACTCTTGTGGACGTCCCTATTAGAGATACCCAATTCGGCAGCAGAGGTGGAGGGACTTGAGGAACAACGTACAGAAGCTTTCAAACGCATCAAAGATGACCACTTCCCTAAAAGAACCTGCTCGCTCCTTGTCATGCTAGGTCCCATTGCATTCAAGGCCCCTGAGGCGGCGTTGTCGAGTTTGTCTATGATGGTACCTGATCGAAGGAGCACTCCTAAAACGGAAAGAGCTTTAGATGGTGTTGTACAGTCCCAGTAACGACTATCAATCAGTCGATGATGGTGCTGAGATGCCAAGAGTCGGTCTGCAGCTGTCTGTGAAGCATTCCAGGAACGCCCAAGAAGACAACGGGAAAACATTCCTGCATTCTTGAGAAAGGTGACATGCGTGTGTGTGTGTGTGTTTCAGTATATACACAGACGCATATGCAAGCGTCCAAAATGAGAGAAACAGGACCAAAAGACAAGAGAAATAAAAAAAAAAGTAATAAACTGTGGCAAGGATAAAAAACAGATGCATCAAGGAGAAATGCGTCCATATTACACAACTACTACATCCAACAGTAAGAAAAAAAAAAAAACATAAAACAATAAAGGGAAAAAAAAGCACAAAGGCAGGCGAATTAGACTACCCTACTTCTTCGGCTGGCTCTTCGGTACAGGGACGCGCTCCTGGGGTTGGGTCATGAAGAGCTGCACATGGCACGGACTGCACATGTACGGCGTGATACGACCGTGGGCACGGTACGTGCGGCGGCGCATACGGGCGGCCTCATCCACCTGCACGTGCTTAATGACCATCTTGTTGGGGTCAAGACCTTTCTCGATGGCGTTTGCCTCAGCATTCTTCAGCAGTGAGAGCATCGCGACAACCGACTTGCGTGGCCAACGTCCCTTTGTCTGTCCCCACTCCTTTGCCTGAGCGGTACGACCAATCTTGCCATTGTAGCGCTTGAAGGGAATGCAACGGGTCTTGGCAAGAACCTGGCGGTAGAGCTGCTGGGCCTTGCGAAGAGGCATGCCGTTGATCACATTAGCCGTCTCAAACGTGTTCTTGAAGTGGCAACGCAGATCACTCACCTTCGCCTTGGCGCTCTTCGAGCTCACCTGAGGCTTCCTTGAGTAGTGAACCATGTCTACAACTCTGCCTTCCTTTTTGTTTGTGGGTGTCAAAGAATAAATAAAAATATCAAATAAATAAGTTCAAAAACAAAAACACAATATATATATATATATATCATTTGGTTTCTTTCATCACGTTTCAAAGCCACTCCCCTCACCTTTTTTTGCTCAGGACTCCTTTTATATCTTCCTTGACGTGTTGAAGAACCAAAATGGAAAAAAAAAAACGAAAACCGTCACCTCTCCGCACCGTCAAGTGTGTCATTGCGTCACCTCTGACGCCGCGGGTCCTCGTGACGACGGGCAGAGAAGCTAGCCGCCTTCTCCTCACGTTTTTTAATGTTTTTATCTCTTTTAGCGCACAGTGTAGACGCCATTGTGGAAAGAGAAACAACCACAGTCCCGTTCTCCTTTCGCACGATAAAGAAATTGCTCTGCGATGCGGCAAACTGCGCTAAACCCCCAAAAGGAACCAGTGCCTCTTGAATGTCCTCGGGGATGGACGAAGCCCATTTATTTATTGGCGTCCACGGTTTCTCACTCGGAAAAAGTTCCAGGAGTTTTGCCACCAACTGTGGCTCGTTTAAGGAGTTACGGTAGCCACCTTGTGAAAAGTTTTGCGGGGGCCTATCCCGAGATGGGCGACCATCGCGAGGGCCACCGAAGCGTTGTTGTTGTTCGCGTTGTGGATATCGCCCTCCGCCACTACCCGATTGCGACCTCGCTAAAGCAGCAATATTAATTAATTTATGTAATCGAAGGGATCGCATTGCGCCTCCTTTCTATCCTTACCTTGTTCACAAATGAGTAGAAGTAGAGATAAGGTTAAACATAAATTTCCCTACCAATTACGCCAGAGCAGCAGATCCTCTCAAACCAACACCGTCACAGAAAGAAAGAATCAGACCAGGTGGTGCGTCTATTTAAAGCTCTCCGCAGCCACGCAAAACACCATGTATTGTACCCTTCTCAAATGAACAACTATATAGATGATTGGACAAATTTCACAATCCGTGTTCCGTGAACTTCGGTGACGGCTAAATCTCTGACAATTCTGTCAACATTGGAGGTCGTCACCCCACCCCCAGGCATAATAGATATTCTATTTTTTGCATATGCAACCATATTTTTCAGGCGATGCATATTTTGTTCAATAGTGGTACCTGCAGCTCCACCATGGGTTAGAATACGATGAAATCCGTACGCTGCTAAGACATCAATGGCGTCAAATTGCTTTTCGACGGGAATTTCATCAAAAGCCATGTGAAACGTCAGAGACATCCCTTCAGCAGCAGACACCAACATTTTGATCCGAGAATCTACATTACCAAGCGCATCAATGGCGCCAACAACAACACCGTCTGCTTCCAAGCGCTTTGCCAGTATCACACTTTCCCGCATTATTTGAAATTCATCATCGGTGTAATAAAAATTGCCTCCCCTACAGCGTATAATAACCATTACCACAACATTTCTAGAGTGGCAGTACTCCACTGTCTTCTGGATCGTCTCTGCGGACGGGGTGACACCACCAACATCTAGGCAGGCACAAAGTTCAACACGCTGTACCCCTGCAGCCACGGCGTCTGGGATCCGCTCATAGCCCTCTGCGCAGAACTCCCTTAAAACCATTGATGAACTCCTTTCACACAAGAAACACAACGACAATATCACAACAACACCAATAAGACAAACATACAGACAAACAAACAAACAAACATGCACACAAATAAAATATTTTAAAAAGCAAAGAAACAATTTTAACCCTTCTCTCCGCCTCCACCAGGTGCACTAGTGTTGCTCCCATATTACTACCATTAGTAACAGCTGAAGCGTCACAACACTACTTTCTTCGACTCCTTGTTACTAAGAGTAGTTACCACTACATTTTCTTGGCATACCAACCCTTTTTTTCGTCATTATATAATTCCGTGAAGACGTTGTTGTTCCTTTGCATTGGAGGCGCATCATTTGCCGTAGAAGTAGTTACACCCCACGTGGTATGGGGCACCTCATCTGTAACTGGAGCCGCTGTCGCGTATTGTGCAGATGGGGCGGGAGCCCCTGTTGACCAGCCTTCATCAAGCAAAGCATTGGATGTAGCAGAGTGATCTCCAGTTTTTTCTGCTTCAAGATTTGTATCGAGTTGAGAACGCAAAAACGGAAAATACTGATTACCCTCTAAGGGATCAACTGGAGCAGAAGGAGCCTGCCGTTCTGATGTGGGCGCACCCGCGCCCACAAAGAGGTCGTCCATAGAAAAAAGGGTTTGTTGTTTTGCACCCCCATCCGCTGCAGCTGCTGGAGCGGATGGTAAAGAAGAGGATTCGTTACCTGGCAATGGCTGCGTTGTTTCTGTAGGTGGTAGTGTCGGTGGTGGTTTTTCAACCGTCTCGTTCGCTGGAGTCGTTACTCCACTTCCGCATATTCCCAAGCTCCTCAGTGATTGGGTAATGTTTTGCATGGGAATTTTATCCAGGCGAACACAATTCTCCAGCTGCTCCGCGAAATAAGCTGGCAAAGGCTTTAGCCGCGGTGGAGGCTTCACGAAGACCCTGTATGAGTCGAGGATGGAGTCAAACAGCAGACGCAGTCTTTCCACAGTCACGCTGTAGCTTCGGTAAAGCTCTAGCCAAACGGATTTTAATGCAACGGAAAAGTCACTGAAGCCGTCAAGTATAAAGATCACTCGATTAGAAAGCAGTTGGTAGAATATTTTCCCGTCGTCTACGATTTTTTGGTACGCTTCTAGGGTACAAAAGTTGTTCACGATTTCTTCTCGGTACTCGACATTAACGAGGGCGATCAGGTTCGCCAACAACGCCTTGAAACATACTTGTAGGGAACCCACATCCATCGAACGCAAGACCGAACTGAATTCCACACTCTCCAAACGATTTTCAAGACCAATTACACCTTGCAACACCGCACGCTCTTCAAGATAGCTCAAGTACTGTTGAATGAAGAGGGACTGCGCTGCACCTCCCGCACTTTTAGTGAAATCCTTCAGATTATGAAAACAAAATAAATTTGGATTCTGCTGTATGCAGAAAATAATCTCACTCGACCCATCTGACATTAAACGGTGAAATGTCACCAAAGTTTTGAGCACCACAATCCAATTGTGCGTGTGCATTCGTTTTTCAAGTTCCGAAACAATATACCTACAAATGCTTTTCCCATCACGAGTATTGCTTTTATAATGCCCATACGTCGTGGCCAAGAGCCTTTGCATGTGCTTCTCTTTTGGTGCCTTTAACATATGGCTTGTCACCTTCATGATTGCCCTATCCAACTCATCTCCTGTCACACGAGTCAATCCAATAATAGCCTTTTCTTTCAGGTAACCTGCACCTCTTGTCAATTCATCAACATCTCTCTCGGTCATGGCTCCAGATCCTATCCTGCACAAGAGAGGAGAAAAAGAAAAGAAAAAAAAGCAAAAAAAAAAAGCGTCTGCATGCTGTCTGTGCTTGGATTTCCCACCCAGGCGAGTAATAAAAAAGGGGAATTGCCCTTGTTTTCTGTCTTCCTTTCAACAACCTCTTTTTTTTCTTTTTTTGCTTGGCGGTGGTGAGAACTTTTAAAGGAAATAGTTCATAAAGAACGTGCCAGGGAAACACATCTTTACGGCCCCTGGAAGAAACCCACACCACCGCTCAAAGCGCCCTAGGTAAACATACCGTTTTTGCCTCGAGTGGGGACTTTTGAATCCTGTTTTTGAACGCGAGAAAAGCTTTTGAATGTGAAGAGGAATTTGGTCGCTCCTGATTGGTTGCGGCGAAACGGAGTTCGGCGTGCAGTAATTCAATCGTTTGCTTGGCTTCAAGCAATTCCAGCCGGAGAGCATTGAGATGGTCCTCTGTCGCTTGCAGTTGCTTTCGAAGGACTCCATTCTCATCTTTAAGCGCGACCCGCCGCCGTTTACTCTCAATAAGCAGTTGCTTCATACTTTCAACACTCGCAGCTTCCTCCTCAAGAGTTTTTTTTAGTCGCAAATTCGCCTCGGCCATCTCTTTTCGCTCCCTCTCCTGCTCTAGCTGCAGGGCGCCCAGCGTTTCGGCAGCCACAGCCTCACCCGATCTCACAGCTTCCCGCAGCTTGCGTTCCAGCTCGTTCAACTTCAACGCACTGCTGAGGGAGGCATCGACTGCGTTCTGTTTTTCTTTTAATATCTCGCCACTGAGCACCTCCTTCTGGCTCTCTAAGGTGGAAATTATGGACTTCAAATTTGCTATCTCCGCATCCTTTTTGCGTTGCTCGTCGTCCCAAAACTGCAGCTGCAGTTTGAAGCTTTCCTTTAGTGAGTCGACAAGTTCACTTTGGGCGCCTTCGTTCCAAGCAGCTTTGGCCCTCGTCACGGATTCTGACGGAAGAGACGATACCGGTTTGGTGTGCAACTCCTCCGACGCCTGCACAAGAGACCGCAACGTTTCTACGAGTTGCTGTGATAAAACATTCACCTTTTCAAGTGAATGTTGTGTGGCGTCCCAGGCATCTCGAATGGCATGAACAGAAACCGCAAAAGCGTCCTCGAACTTTTCACATCTGTCGGGATGCACCGCGGAGTCGACATGTTTGCGTTCGCGTTCAAATTTCTTCATCGCCTGTAACCGTTCCCGCTCCACAGTAGGAGGTTTGTAAGGGACTCCCGGGTTCGTCATGTGTGCAAGTGAATCTATACCATCGTTTAAGGATGTCTCTATCCGATCCTCCATCTCCCACAATGAAACATTCACTTCTAAAAGCCATTGTCGATACAGCGTCAGCAAAGAAACTGCCTCCTGCAGAATCACCTTTTGAGGGACGTCGACTGAATGATCAGACAACTGTTGCATCTTTTCACGTGAGGAAGATAACTCCGTTTGGTATTGAGCTACCTGTTCTTGAAAACAAAAAATTTCGGCTGAGGCCTTAGCGTACTTCGCCTGTATTTCTTCCAGCTCAGATGCCATAAAGTTGTCAGTTTTTACCATTTGGTTTAGCCGTTCAATTTCGCTTTCGTACTCCCTGTTCCGATAACTTAGCCCATGAACAGCCTCATCTTTGCGCTGAAGCTCCTCAACTAAGGCAGTCAACCTCCCATCCACCTGACCCTTTACACTGCGCAAAAGATCTGAGAGACGTTTACGCTCAGCAAGAGACGCCGCAAGCTCCTCCTTCAAGGAGGCTTGACCGGACTGTAAACGTGCTATTTGCATTTCATGCGCATGTCCCTGGTCCTGAAGCAGGCGCTTGGTTTCTTCCAGGTCCTCATTTAAGCGGGCCACCTCCACGGTGCGCACTTCTACAACGGAGCAAAGGCGTTCATTCTCTTCCTTTACAATCGCCAAGATTTCCTTCGTAACCGCCAAGTCCTGACGAAGGTGTGCTATTTCGCGCTGTGAAGAAAATTCGATTTTCCCGCTAGCTAGAGCTGAGGACATTCCACCGACTAATTTCAGAGGGGAGGGGGGGGGGGATAACAGCCACCATAAAGGCATGGGACGGGACGTAACCGGAATGGGCATAATGTTGACGAGCAATAAATAAATGTAAAATAAACAAAAAAACAAAAACAATCTTTTACAAACGTAAAACAAAACAAAACAAAACACACACACACACACACACACACACATACACACACACACACACACATGGTGTTATTCCATTTCTCAAATGACTGGTGGCCAAGGCAAGAAAGAAGAAAAACAAAAACCCAAGAAGAATTTTGGATCACAACTCAATTTCCCTCCGTTTTTCCCTTCTGTTTATTTCCTCAATGTAACACTAAATGCTGATATTTATAATGCCGGAGCGGGGGACGTACAAAATACGGTCGGTACCGTATCCCTCAATTGACACAACAGAAATATCACCCCCCATTACTTTGGCCGCACAATATGCATATGGCATTCTAATAGGACTGTGAATCCACGTTTTAGCCGCCTTTTTCTCATTATCAGTGGCCTTGAATGATGACCAGTACTT
>NW_021705750.1:0-42589 GCF_003719475.1 Trypanosoma rangeli
CAAACAGCAAGGAGCAGCCACCAACGTGAGCGCGCACTTCACGCAGACAAAGCACAGCAGCAAACACACACACGGAGAAGGGGAAAACAACGGACAGAAAGAAAAGGCCGCCCTTGCGACGGTAAAACGCACCGTCACAGCAACGGATCCAGCACTGCAAACGCACGCTCACCCAGCAAGCCGCCGCGACGCCGCACAGACGGTAGGAAGCCACCAACGATGTAACTCGCAAGGTTCAGCGTGCGCTCCACCACTGTTCGTCGTCGCAAAACGCGCTCCTCCAACAGCAAACGCCGCACACCAGACATCCATCGCCCGCACAGGGGATGCCGCACAAAGCAGAGAGTCCCCCATTCATCTGCCACAGCTGCGTACTCACGCGAAGAAGTGGCTCCACCACCGCCACCAAAGCCTGTAGGAAACCATGCAGCACTGACGTCCACTCCATCGAAGCGTTCTTCGCATCACCAGATGGAGGATCCCCGTCACTGATCCGCGCCTCCCATCGCACAGAACCCTATACGGCCTGCCAACGCCGAAGCAGCGCAGTTTTTTGTTCGAATTCATTAATTTCACCGTAGTGGAGCAGATACATTTTCTGTTCTAGGCTTATTGTTCAATTCTGTGGCGCCCCTTATTTGGTGCTGCACCGCTTTTACTTCGGTTGGTGCATCTGTCTCTCTGAGGTACATGTATCGTAGGTTGGATTACTGTAATTTGTTGTGGTTCTACTTTTCAAGATGGTTTCTCTTAACATTGGTAGTACTCTCGGAGAGTCACGCTAGGCTTTTTCCGCTGATGGACTCAATGCGCCGACAGATTTCCTGAAGTGACTGATACGCATGCCATGTGGTGCTGATCTTCGTTGCCAGCGATGCTGCTTCACCTTGTAGTGTCTGCAGCGTGGAGGAGAGATCCAACCCATAAACTCTGTGAGCACCGCATTGAATGACAATGTAAGGTTGGAGGTTTTCGCGCCACCCCTCACATGTGTGGCCAACCCAAGGGCACGACAGGATTCAACAGTGTCGTTTGAATCCTCTAGCGCTATCACAGGTCGTACAGTTGTCATTTCACCTGTAATTCAATTCGAGTAAAAAGTGCGACCTGCTGAGGCGGACACGAGCGCCACCTACTTCTCGTGAAATGCTCTCGCGAAATGCCGTCTCCCATCGCACTTAAAACGACAAGGCTTCGTCTTTCTCTTCGGGGGTGACACAAAGCGTGTCATGTGGCGTGTTGCAGAGATGTCCAAGCGAGGTACATGGATGTATGGGTGTATTCGCATGTGCGCACTTAGCATTGCCCAACGAAACGGGATGAGCATGCTCCAGCAGCAGCAGCGTGGCTGCCTGCACCGTACACGTTATCTCCTGCACGCTTACTGGAGAGATGCCACACTCACGCATGCTCCCGCTGAACCTCTGTCACAACGGACAGCTCCATTTGCGTGACCACAAAAAAGAGTGACAATCGCCAAATGTGGGCAAAAAACGGCCACCAAATCTCCTAGAGATGCGAACAACACAAGGGGCACGCTAGGGAACAAAACAGCAGGAAGACATTCACACCAGTAACGAGCGTCTGCGATGTCGAGGTCATAAGCTAAAACGGGATGCGCAAAAACTTCGTCGCTGGTTCTACCGATCCCTCCTCGTGCAAATCCTTGCGGAAGCGCTTCAGTATCTGATTCTGCTCGTCTCCCCCGGACTGCAGTATGCCTGCACTACGCCATTGTGCACGCAGACGCTTCAGCAACGCCTCCGTCAAGGCAAGCGTGTCCCCGACCATCGCATATGCAATCTGACGATGGCGTCCAGGCATTCGTGTGGCAACGCAGACGCGCAGCAGGTGGGAGAGAAAAAAGCAGAGGAATACCGGGTCCGCATACGCCTCCACGCCACTGTTGCGAAAGGAGAAACAGAAAATAAAGAAGAGTGATACAAAGTTGTTGTTGTTGTTGCTTTTTTTTTTTTTTAAGGGGGAGGTAGGAGGACCGTCCACACAAAGAACAGATGCATACAAGGGGAAGAAGGTATGATGCAGAGGGGCGCATGCGTCGAAGCAGTTAAGAAGTAAAAATAAACACAAAAAGTATCCACCAAGTCCTGTAGTATGACGGTCTCATAGTATACCTTTCACTGTCAATGTCGCAATGCGACAGCAACGCCCCCCCCCCCCCCCCCCCCTTTTTTTTTTTTTGTAATGCTTCTGTTGTTGTCAATATGTTTGAATACTCCCTTTATACGTATGCATGTATACTTTTCTTTTCGCTTCCATTTTGTCGCATTTCTATGGGTATTGCCTTTCCTGTTTGCTTTCACCCCCAATGAGAAGGAGAGAGAGGGGCAGGCATTTAGTAGAGTCTAGCCCTGCTGGATGGATTAAAAAAAGGGAGAGTTCTGCTAGACTCAATCCTCCGCCAGCGGTGCGATTAGTTTGCCATCTCGGTGAGTCAGAGTCCCATTGCAGGACTCAAGCGAAGGGTGGCCCCTCTTGATACTGCTGCGAATCCTCCCCGCGCAAGTAGATGCCTTGCAGCGGCACGTAAAAGGTGGCATCATATCATCCATGAAAAGGCTACAGTCCATCGTGAGCTCCTCCCCCTTCGCAATGTTGCGAAGAGCATAAACATTAAGCGAACGATTCGGACAAAACCCCACATTTGGATCACAGGAGTGGGTAACTGCACGCCAGTCCGACGAACGCAGATCCCACAGCGCATAGTAATGACCCTCAGACCCAACAGGCCAGGCATCATCCAGAAACTCATTGTACTCCACCTCACCCCAATTGGCTTTCACGTAGGGTTTAGTGCACAGCCGCACCAAGTGTCCTTCCCCCTCAAAAACAATACTGTTCACTGGTATATCCCTTGTGGCGCAAAGGTAATATGCCCGCACCGGATCGTAGACACAGCGAAATGGCAGCTGCCTGCACGCATGCATTTGAATGGCCTCACGGATCTGCAGCTTGGCAAACTCCTTTTGCTTAAAGTCTGGCATAAGCCGCAGAATCCAATCTGCCGAGCCTTCCTGCCCGTAGGGATACATAACACCGCAATTAGGGTTGATTTCAAGAAATACAGCAGTGTTTGTTGCACGATTAATGCGAATATCCACACGGCCGTATCCCACGCCCCCCATCATATGCAAAAATGACGTTTTCGCTATGCAAATCATATCTGGCAACGCGGGGTCATCCTCTGAGACAAAGCGCCAGTTCATCCCTTCATACGTTTCCCACTTGAGCTGGAAGTGCTTAAAGTCCTCCCCCGCCGGGAACTGTACCATAACTGGTGGAAAGATACGAATGCCCCCAGGTTGTGTGGCATCGGCACACACCAATACGGTCACCTCGTCACCTGGAATAAACTCCTCTACAAGGGCAATCTGGTACTGCTCAATGAAGCGCGTCACCCGTTCTTCCAATGCATCCATCGTATGCACCTTGCAAGACTTGTCCATGCCCACGCTGCTGTAGCCGGAGATGTGCTTAACAATCAACGGAAAGCGTAGCGCAGCGCACAACTTCCGCACGTCGTCACCGGACTCCAGCACGGCGTATGGGGCCGTGTTGATGGCGCAGTAGTGGGCCATCCGCTTCATCTCGGGTTTAGACAACTCATAGTACTTGGAAATGGCCCCAGTAAATGGAACGTTGAAGCTCTCAAGTGCCTGCACCACATCCACGCCGGCTTTGTCCTCGTCAATGGCGCCATCACACTGGTTGTAAAAGACATCGAAGGCCCTAGACTTCACTAACTGGCGTATTTGACGGTAGGCAGTCGACTTCTTAATAAACTCGAGAGTAAAAACAACATCCTTCGAATCCGCCTCCGTGAAGTAGTGCTGCGGTGTCTGCACGAGTTCCCCCTCGTGCTCCTTCAGTTCACTGTCTGAACCTTCGTAGGAGCAGACAAGTACACAGACACGAATGGGCAACGAAGACATTATTCTCCACTGTTTCTCTCTTTCGCCCACACCTGCCCACAGGCTCCACCAGTTGCGTCACGTATAATTGCTGGAATCGTGATATATATATATATATATATATATATATATGGATATGGATATGGATATATGTCTATGCACGGGTGTAGGGAGGTGTGTGTGTTATCGTGCTCGCAAAGAAAAGGGCGTGCCCGCGGTCCCCTCACTAAAGGCTACAATTAAAAATACAATCAACAAAAAAAAACAGTAAAAAAATGTTCTTGTTGTTGTTTTCCTACAAGAGAGCCACCCCACTCCCCTTCTCCCACCAGTGGACCACAAGAGAAATGAAAACGCACAAAGAAGCAGAGGGAGGGAAATGCACATTGATCCTTCTTGTTCCAGTTCCTGCTAAGTGCGTTTTACTTTTTCGTTGCACGAAGCAACAACAGCGTTCGTGTCGTCAGCGTGATGCATCTGCCCCGCCTCGGATGATGAAGTGCCGCCTTCGACAGGCACAGCTTTACGTGTGAACACCACCTCGCCCGCACACATGGGCAGCACTACGTTGCGCAGCAACCATGCCGCCATCAGTACGAAAACGGCAATCGGGATGACGTACTCGCGCAGCAGAAACACCACCGTCATCTCGCCTGGAATGCGTCCGGGAGTCATTGCAGTCACACCAACCCCCTCACACACACGGACGCTACAAACCCCGCGGCACCGCCCAACAGACTAATAATATAAATACACGCAATCGACGTGTATATATATCGATGGTTCACGATGTGTGTGCGTGGAAATGCATGTAAATACACCAAGGCCGTAGGAGCCTACGGAGTTAAGTACACTCAGACGGCGTCACTAGTAAAAAAGTGACAAGCACAGAAAGATAAAAAGAAAAAAGAAAAAAAGATAGAGAGAAGTAGTAGGGGGAGGGGCGGAGAGTGGTTTGCACAGTCTCAGGGTAAAGGAGGAGAGCCCAAGCAAACACACCAGCAAACCAAAGGAACATAAAAAAAAAAAGACACACATGCGTTTTCACCACAACAAGAACAAAGATATATATAAAAAAAAAAAAAGATAAAAAAGGCATTTATGAGCTGCCATGCAAAAACAAAAACAAAACAAAAAACGTAATTCAATCACAACTAATAATTAAACCTACACCTAATATGACCCACCATAGCACAGGCATACACACATACATGCAGAGAGAGAGAGAGAGAGTCGCTTACGTACACACATACTCATGTATTCAACAAAAAAACAAAGTTCATCTGTCACAGAAACACTTGCATCTCAGTATTACCACGTTCACCTCGTTTTGCTACGTAATACCCCCACAAGGGAAGAAAATTGATGCCTCAGCGACACATGTATGTTTTTATGTGTGCATGCCTGCGCTGTGCCTTGCCGTTACTTATCCTCCCTTTCATGTTGCTTCTCACTCCTCATCAATGATGACGAAGAATTGGGTGTGACAAGGCTTCACTGCCTTTGGTTTCAAATGAACCTCGCGGAGTTTGGGGTTCTTCTCCAACGCATCATGAGTACTTTTGATCACCCACGCCCGCAGAGGCATGCCGTCCTCCTCTGGCGTGTCGTTCACCTTGTCCAGCTGGTTAAGGAGAAAGTCGTCTTTGGCGCACCCTTCAGCAGTAATGCGCTTCAACGGAAAATGGACCTCAACCTCAGCAGACGGCATGCTTCTTTGCTGGTTTGTTTGTTTGTTTGTTTTTTTGCTTGTTTGTATGTTTGTTTTTATCCTCCTCTCTTTTTTTTGCCTTTTATATTTTCCCCACCTGTTTCGACAGCACTGAAATGCTGTGTATGCGTGGTGAATCACAAAGAACACAGATGAATCTCTGCCTCGAAAGCAGGAAAGTAACAGAAAAACGACAAGAACAGCAAGACAGAGAAAATAATAATAATAATAATAATAATAATAATGGCGTACAAGGCGGGGAACGACGCAGGAAGTTAGCTTCTTGTCATGATAGACGGTCGCAGCCACGCAGCGGAAGGCTGACAGCACCGCACATAAACCATGCAGCCACAACAACAAACGGTAAAGCGGAAAGCGGAAAAAAAAAGTGAAGTGAATTCAACGGTGCTTAAACGTTTTAAGAACGGCGTCCGTCGCACAAACAAACAAACAAACAAAAATTTATTATTATTTCTTTTTTTTTTTTTAAGGCGGGGAAGGGGGGGGGGTCGGCTTACGAGGCTCAAGAAACCTCCTGAAGACGCGGGAGAAAAGCATCGATGCCTCTCCATGCTGCGCTACCACGCCACAACATCAAAGCCGCCGTGGACATTATTTCGTCTTCGGCGGTCACTGCGCTGTGAAAGCGTCGCATGCCTCAGTGTTGCATGCCCAACTAGAAGCGCGTTCTCCACGTGCACCTCCGTAAGCGACAATGCCGTGGCTACGCGTGCAACGAGGCGGTGCTCAATTAACTCTGCCGAGGCCTGAGAAAAATGACGCATGGCCTCAACCGCATGCGACTTCCGCTGAGCGCTCGTTGTGGCACTCAACGCCTGCATCAAGAGCAACTCGGCGTACAAGTGATGTGGAAACGTATCATCTGGTCTAAACACAGCCCTTGTTACGGCTAGGGCCCGCTGTGTCAAAGTCACCGCTGCGTCGCGGTCTGCCTCTTGTGTATCCTCGTCCACTAGAAAGAACTCGTCGACTTCCTTCATCGCCATGCAGGATCGAACAAGCGCCTCCACCAGCATTATCTTCGCCTGGCGCAAGGGAATTGGTAGATACGGCACTTGCTCAGGTTTTCGTCGATCGACAGCCGCGTCGTAGATTGCAATAGCCTCCCTCCAGTTGGAGGTCACCTGCAGCGCGTAGATGGCGGTGTCATCCAGCCATTCCACCTCCGCCGAGGAGCCGCCAAACACATCCACCAGATGCTGCCGTAGCTGCAAAAGCAAACGCTTGCCGTCCGGCTCCTCCATCACAGATATCAAATGACAGCATCGAAACACTGTTTGTAACTCCGTTTTCCGTGCCTGTGGCTGCTGCGGCCATGGGTTCGCATCGTACATATCGAGTAACTTGGCGGCCAACACCCATCGCTGCTCGGTGGTCTTCACGTACCTGCTTGAGAGTAGCTGCAATACAGCCACTGTGGCTTGACGCTCCAGGCCTTTCCCGTCGGTCACCAACTCCTCAACAAGCTGACCCACGATGGGTGAGGTACGAACGACATGACGAAGTGACTGAAGAAGAATTGAAAGTACCTCGGAGTGGAGTGAGCGCAGAGTGTACGTCTCCCTGAAGATAGTCCATAGAGCCTCACCATGGGCTGCGTGACCAGCCGTGTGGCACGCCGCCATGGCAAAGGCATACGTCTCCGCGGTGGGTACCAAAAAGCGAAATGAAAGATCCATATTGGAGGTGTCCATGTTTCCAAGAAATGACACCGCCACTGACCAGCGGCCTGAGGCAGCAAAAGCCTTGACAACACTCTCCGCATATGCACAGCCCTCGTCGCCGGTAAGAAGCAGTCGGGGTGTCTCCTGTACACGTTGAGTAATCGCAAGTGCATTTTCCCACACCCATTGCTGATGGGAGGAGCTAAGTGGACTGTGCACGCGATGAAAGGTGTCCGCGCTTCGCCATAGTGCGTCTAGTGCGTGTGTATGCGTTGTCAATGTGGTGTCGTAGCCAGACACAAGAGCCTGCTGATACAATGCAAGTGCCCGTATCCAGGGACGAGAGCCGCCAATTCCACTCTTGTAGCCTGTCATAAGCCCCATAAGACGATCCGTCATTTCCATAGGTGGTGGAGCATACTTTTGTAATTCTCCAGCAAAGTTATACAAGTGTAGCGCCGTCGACCAGGTAACATCGAGGTGCATGAGATCCGCTAGTGAGGAGGCCGACACTGGTGCACCACACTTCCGCATTTGGTATTCAAGTTTCGCCACAACCTCATTGTCCGTGCCTTCTTGTGAGAAGCCTAAGAGTTTGTTGTATGCGGAGCCACGTTCTGCCCACCGTTCCGTTGTTCGGCATGTGTAGTTCACAAAAGTGGAACGCTCCTCCTCTGAGAGACGCCTCCACCGATCGCCCTCATGTCCCACCGCATCAGTCAAGGCCTTCTCAAACGCGGCGTGGCCCACTCGATCCTCCACATGGTGCTGCAACAGTGTGGCAGAGAGTGTTTTGAACGTAGCCGCCGTGGGTGCATCCCCATCCGCCTGAAGAAGCACCTGGAAGGCTTTTAGCGCCTCAGCCTTTCCAGTAGACTGCTGAATGGCGTGTTTTACTTGCCGTGTGAGGGGAGTCTCGGGAGCGCCACGGGCCAGTGCGTGGCGCAGCGAGTAGTTTGCATGAATGATTCTATCCTCAGCGCCCTTCACACCTGCGGAGGGGTGTGTCGTTGTGGCGGTGGCGGGGTGGGAGGTGTCACTGCCCACGGTGTTGCCCGGGGAGGCGCCACAAGCAGGAGCGACGCTCCCGTCTCCTCCCCCAGCCGCTTTTGTTGCTGTGCTTTCAGACAGTGAGACATCCCCGTCCTTTGAAGGGCGTCGCAGTGACGACACCTGCGCCTGGCGGCGAAGTGCATGACTCAGTTTATCGAGGGGTCGCTTGCTCATAACACATGACCCGCTAATGTTGAGTTCGTTGGCACGAAACAATTAAGAAACAAAAAAAAAATAATAATAAAGCGAGAGAAATCCAATAAATTCAGTCAAAGACGCACTCCCACACACGCATGTGGAGAAAAAAACCGTCACCCCCTCCCCCCCAAAAAAAAAAAAAAAAAGAAAGACAACCTACTATGCAGACGCACACACACACACACACACACACACACAGAGAGAGACGGATTAAAAACGTGTAGGCTCCGGGCACAACAGGGAGTAGGCAGAATGAGCATCACTGCGCATCTCCATCCCACCTACACCGGTTACTTATCCACCCTCAAAAGCAGCAATAAGATCCTGCGTACTGGTACAGCGAAAGCTCCCCTACCCAATCGTAAAAGTAACATCGGAAAGGAGGTAGAGAACCACAAAAGAAAAAAGAAATTCCAAGCATACACAAAGGCATAACGACAACAAAGAAATGCAGACACATACCCAAATACATGTTTGTGATTATTTCACTGAGGTTTCCAGCTTCAACTGAAACGTAAGGACACGCTTAAAATAAATAATGAAAAAAAAAAGAAAAAAGAAAAAAAATCTACATTTTTGTAAATATAAATGGAAGAATATAACATCACAACCACACATATGTTAGAAAGATACATTCTTTTTGTCTCTCTTTTTTCCTCTCTATTCCTATTTTGCTTCTGTTAATTCTTCCTTCTCTGCATCGGTTCCTTTACCCAGAAGGCGGAACTCACGCATTGCTTCGGTCATATAGCCTATTTTTTCCCGCATTTTTGTCATGCGCTCCTCAAATGTCAACACTGGAACCAGCGGGTCACTCTCATTGCTGGTACCTATAATTTTGCTCCAAAGCTCACACATCTTAGTCACCATAAAGGGGAAGGACCAGGTGAAGGCATTGATAAAGTTTGGAAGATAGTATGGATGTGAACTGCTGTTGTATTGACGTATTTTCATAACATCCCCATTTAAATAAATAAACGCTGCACGGTTATTATACGTATCACAGTAGTTTGGCGCAGAAAAGACGCATACGGTAGCTGGCACACCCATTGAAGTATTGGCATAAAGATGGTAGCCCTCCGTTTGGGCCTCATGGCCTCGAATCAAGCCTAACAAACCATTTCCTTCAAGAAACTGACAGACCGCCTCGTGAGAGTAGGAGTAAGAACAGCCACGGACTATGTTGGGGCTAAACAGAGGGCCCGATGGCGTCGCCTCCTCCGTGTGCTCTGGAATTGGATCGGACCAGAGAAGATCACACATTGGCCCTGACGACGGCGGTTCCCGAAAGCGGTGAATGAGGTCAATATCTTCCAAGTGCCGGATCTCCGGTGACAGCCCTCCGTGTACGCAGAAAAAGCTGCTGTTAAGCAGACACGCCAGGGGAAGACAATCAAACGCCGACATGATTTCTTCGTAAAGTTCAAGTGAATATTTGTACTCAACCTCTCGTTTAAAGTTAAAATATGACGTCAAGTGTCTTGACTCATGGTTTCCGCGGATGAGGAAAAAGTGCCCGGGGTGACAGATTTTATACGCCATGAAGAGGAGTACAATCTCAACACCGAAGCTGCCGCGGTCCACGTAGTCGCCAAGGAAAATGTACTGCTGCTCCCCGGGCTCACCTCCCAGCTCAAACAACTTCAAAAGATCAAAGAACTGGCCGTGAAGATCACCACATATCACAGCAGATCCCTGCACCCGCAACAGCGTCGACTCACGCTTTATAATGGATGCGCAGCGGGTGACAAGCTCCAGCGCATCCTCCTCCAAAAGTAGTCCTTCACGGGCAAAGTGTGCCTTAATATTACTGGGCAAAGGAACACCATACGAGTCAAAAGCTAGCTCGTGAGGCAGCGCCTCCCATAGTGGCGGCTCCACATGTAGCAGACTGCGATCTGTGCGCAGCATCCTCTCGATAGAGCCCATCGTTTTCACCGCGTAGTTCTCAATGCTGGCATCCGTCACCGGCATGGCTGTCGTGATCGGAGAAGGATCCCTAGACTTCGCCATGTTGTAGCCTGTTGCCGCTTGGCAGAGATAGCTACAGGCGGTTGTCGCAACTAGCCACAGAAAACAAACAAACAAACTTTAAACCGTCAGGAAATCGCAAAAAAAAAAAGAGAAGTGATACTCCAATTGACCTTCACTACTACTTTCACCTCGTGCTCACACTGACGTCAGCGCGCTCCCCTTAGTTCGACCCCCAAGAACCCACCCCCCACCCTGTGCATATGCCAACACCCTCGCGTAGATCAGTACCTCTTTGTTAATGCGCCCCTTGCAACTGACAGGCTCCCCCTGCTTGCCCTGCTTTGGCCTCCTGTCTCCTCTTCTCCCACCGCCAGAAGCAAAACAAGACAAAAAAAGGCAGCCGCAACAACAACAACAACAGTCAACAAAAAAAAAAAAAGTGTGGACGCCGACATACGGCACTGTAGGCACAGTCCTACATTTTTTCACTCCAAGGTGTAATACATCATTCTCCTTTTTATTTTTGACCACGCTGTAAATACCTCATGCCATTTTCTTCTTTTATTTCTCTCTCTGTGTATAGTGGGAGAGAATGGCAGGAAATATGTGTGGCTACATGTTGTTCTTTCTCCATTACTCCCCCCCACCCCCCACCCACCCCACCCCTTTCTCCTCCATCGTACTTGCTGTGATCACCTTAACCCCTTTTCCTACCTCTCCTCGAATGAGAAAGGTAAATAACTCATAAAGAAGTTCTATTCATCCTCGGAGTCGCTGTCGTCGCCACGACGGCGCTTCTTTGCTTTCTTCGCTGGCTTCGAGGCTGGTTTGCGGGTGCTCGACTTCTTCGCCACGGCTGTATTTTTGTGTGTCGGTTTCTGCGTTATCACCGCCGTCGACATCGCCGTTGAAGCTGCGTTGTCTGTGCCCTTATTTTTCAGGCACACCTCAACGTGTTGCCGGTGCCGCACGGAGACGGCGCGCTTGCAAAGCGGGCACGTTTCATTCACAATACACTCCCCAACAAGGGCATCAAACTCTTCCGATGCGTTGTTGTCGGTTGTTCGTCGCCTTGCCGCACGTTCCTCGCGTTCACGGGCCTTTTCCCGCTCTGTCCGCTCGCGCCACTCGTCAAACTTCACTTGGTCGATAAGGTGTTGATTCACAGGGTAGTATGGAAATCCGAACGTCTTGCGGCAGCCGTCGCACTGTATAACGGTGTCGTACATGCTGGCGTCATAGTCGAAGCTACGATGGCAGTGCGGGCACGCGTGCAAGGCCGTGGCGCAGCCGAAACGACAAAGGCACGTTTCACAGTGTACTTTTTTACCTGCAGGCCCCATGAAGAGTGAATAGTGTTGCTTGTAGTCGGGCGTCCAGGGGGTGCGGCACTGCGGGCAGCTGACCGTGGTATCACGGTAAATGCCGCCGGTACGTCGAGTTCCGAGAAGGGCGCGGCTCGTAGACACACTCGGCTCCTTGTCCGCAAACGCGAGATCCATGTCTTCTTCGTCGAGGTCAACACTCGCGTCCTCGTCGTCGTCCTCATCTTCGTCCTCGTCCTCGTCGTAGTCAATAAAGTCATCATCGTCTTCCGGGGCATGTTTTCGTTTCGTTGGCTGTTTTTTCTTAGGTGCTGCTCGATTTGGCTTCGTCTTGGAACTATCGGCAAACTGCTGCACCGTAGCCGTTGCCTTCGGTCCGGTTATCTGCTTCGCCGACTCTGTAAGCTGCTTCGCTTTCAGCTGCGGTGGCGTCTGTGCTTTTTTATCGGCCTTCTTCTTGGCCTCCTTTGCCTGAAGGGAGAGAAGCTGCTTGCGGTACTTTGGGTCCACCACCAGCTCGAAGGCGCGCACCAGCTTCTGGAACACCTCCGTCGAGCGCTGGAAGCGGCCCTGCAGCTTGTCAGGGTGCACCAGCCCGGCAAGACGCATGTAGTTTCGCCGCGCCTCCGCAACGGGCGTCTCCGCGGAGACCGGTGGCAGACCAGGCGCAAGCGACAGCACCTGCAGCACATCCCTCTCGCCGCAGTCCAGAATAGACTGCGCCAGAGCCACCACGTCCATCACTCACGTCGTCCCTCTTCACCTCGTGCTTTGGCACAATCCACCCTACAATGCCGTTTGTTTGCATCCACAGGAAGAAAAGCAGAAGAAGGCAAGACACAATAACGGACTGGGACGGAGCTACAAAAAGTGAGGAAGGTGCAAACAAAAGCAACGCAGACGCGTTGGAGGGGCAGGCACAGGCATGGACGCGTGCCGCAAACCACGCCCGTTGACGCAGGCATGACACATTAAAGAATAAGACAGGGGGTCAATGTAAATTTTTCAGGGGAAACAAGCAAACGTTCAATAAAGGAGTCAAGAGTAGATAATTACTAGGTCAAAGGAATAAACATGATTACAATAAGCATCGTAAAAAGGGGCAAGGGGAAGGCATTACTTTGGTTTGGCACGTTGCCATCCTCGTTCACCTCGCTCCTCCTCCCGTGGCATCCCCAACACACACACGCGCGCACACACAAAATCACATTGTAAGCCAGAGCGCCGCCCCAAGTGCGCCTCCAGTACACCAATCACACTGGCTTCGTAGCGCAAGTGGTCGAGCGTCCAGAAAACCACGCACTCCCCCACCCTTTCTCCAGTGCTGGGCAAAGCAATTCTGCTGCTGTTACAATAAATTTGTAGTGCATCTAAAAACAAGTATTTCTTCACGGTTGTTGTTGTTCTTGTTTTTGTTGCTGCACCCGTGTGTGTGCGTGTGTGGGTTGGTATGGTTGTGCGTCCATCCCGCATGCAACGGAATAGAAGAAAAACAAAGGCACGCAAAGAACGGTGATCGTAGATACGGAGATGCGTAGGCGAAGAGAAAAGCAATCCTCTCCTCCTCCCCTCACCCCATCCCACAGATATATATATATATATATATAAAGGTTCAACTGCCACGGTATCAGGCGGCGTGCGCTTCTTCCCGCAGGCATTGATGCGTGGAAGCGGGATATGACGTGGAGCACGGCAGGACGCATGTATGCGACCACCGACGCGTCGTCCCAAACACGCAAAGCCGCACCTCAAGCATACTTTTCTCTTATCAGTGACTGGCGTACATTATTGTTGGTCGCTGCGCTGCAGTCCATCCTACACCTCAAGGGTGGGGCGGAGCCAAAGCGTCCGTTGTGTGTACTATTTCCTGGCACACCCTCCCCCCATGCAGGCTCCCCACAGCTACTGGACGGCACAACGTAGACCCACTCGTTGCCCTCCAGCTGCTCCGTGATGAGAAGCTCCTGATTGCGTTTCTTGACAATCTCCGTTATGAGTGGCGCTTTATTGACAATAAACGGGTGACTTCGTACATCCTTCGGCGTTGCCCGCTCATTTGTGCTGGTCTTGAGCAGCCACTCCACAAGGGACTTGGCGCTGCTGGAGATGTTGGCCCAGCCTGGCCCCACACAGCGGATCCCCAATCGCACCTCCCTGTACAGCTCCACGAACCGCTTCCCCCGCAGGGGACGCACCCCAGAGAGCAGCATGTAAGCTACAACCCCTAAACTAAACATGTCCGCACGGTGCATGGTGCTACCGGAGGCCTCGAAGAGCCGCAAATGATCCACCACCGCCAGGATGTTCTCCGGCGACGCAAACCCGTATGTTCCACACGGCACAAACAACTGACGCTTCTCATTTGCGATGTACTCCGCAAGCCCAAAATCGATGATCATCACTTTACTAAAGTCACGGGAAACGATTATATTGTCGTGCTTAATGTCGCGGTGAACAATGTGCTTGACGCGGTAAAGGTAGTCTAGCCCCTCGGCTATTTGCGCAACCACATTAGCGGTAAACACCTCTAAGTCGCAGTGGCGTGTACGCACAAACTCCCACGCATGTTTCAGGGCGCCGCCATCACCGGCCTCCATCACAATGACGAGGCAGAGCGGTGTCTGAAACACCTCCAGCAAGCGTGCTACATTCGGGTGGTCAATATCTTTCATGATTTCCAACTCCGTTCTGATTTTACGCCAGGCGGTAATCGTCAAGGTGGAACTCTTCGTAATTACTTTGAGCGCCACACGTGGGTATTCACACCGACGACGGTCCTCGCACTTGTAGACGGTGCCTGTGACGCCCTTCCCAATGCGTGCGCCGTCAAAGAAGGAAGGAAATCGCTCTTGAATGCAGCCGTAGTATTCATAGCCACTAACATGAAACTCTGAAAGAGCCGTGTAGCACGACTGCAAAAAGGCGTTGATGGAGGCGTTGTCAAGAAAGGAGAAAATGAGGTCCGCTATGGCCCCATCCCGTCTACCCGACGCAGGATCGTAGATGCTGCGAAAGATAAACGGCAGACGACACGCGTTGCAGCAGCGCAGCAGTTCTCCGCGGTAGCTGGCAGTGCGGGGGGCACAGTCATTGCAAAAAATTCTTCCGCACCAGCGGCAGTGGTGTTTGCTAAACAGCATGGAGAACTTCTTGCAGCACAGTCTATTCTCGCATGCGTTTGTGGAGCTGTCATCGCGCCAGGTTACGCCAGGGATGACGAGCGCACGCAGCTGGCGCATAATCACCACACGACCACGCCACTCTCGCTAGCCCCACCCGAAAGCAATAAGGCAGCAGGAAACAAATTGGGCTGCAGGATATTTTCTGGCGCGCCGCACGTGTTTTTGGGGCTCTTAGAAGGGCGGCATCATCCCGTACGCACAGAGACGTGCAGGGAAAAAATAAAAGACGGCAGCAAAACAGAGCACCCGAAGGCATTACGATAAAAATGGCAACAACCCAAGACGGGCACGCTCCTTAGCAGGCACACACCACACACTACACACCGTGGCAAGGTGGGGAAAGTACAGGGGAAAACACACAGAAAGCAACAACATAAAAAGGAGCAGCGTCACCGGTGGCCGTTGGCAGAGCCCGCAACCACCACTCACAACAGACACTCCCCTCACGCCGCCAACAAACGAGAAAAGAACAAAGCAACAACAACAAACTAAAAAAAAAAATAGGAACATAACTCAGAGAATAACAACAGCAGCAACATCGGATTGTTACCGCCGCATACATTTGCCTCTCAGGGTGTGCACGTGAGTGCCTGTCGCTACGTACCTCCAGTCGTTGTGGCGGAAAAACGTCGGCTAAGTATCGCTGCGGCAACTGCCACAAAAACAATAAACGCAAGTACTCTGAAAAGCCCCCCAAAAAAAAAGAGGAGAAACGTTTTAAGAATCCCCCCACTACCACCACACAAACATCAGACAATCAATCGTAGCTGTTTCTTGCCTTCATTCTTCGCTCCACAATTCCACGCGGAAACTTATTCGCAATCTCAATGCAGACCTTTTCAACGGCGGTGTGAATGTCATTCACGTGCGGAAAAAGGTGCTGCAGCCAACGTGTGTCTAGCAGGTTGTTGCTGCGAGCCGACAGGAGGATTTTGTTCTGCTCGTCGACTGAAAAATTCTCGTAGGTGTAGGCAGGGTCAACGTGCCTCTTGTAGAGTTCCAGCACCTCGTTATGCGAAATGGCCCCCGGATTTGTCAGATTGATCGTCCCGGTGACTTTGTCCAACGACAGCTGCACAAGAATGGGCAGCATCTCCGGCAGCACCGTCATGCTGTTCGGAATATTCACCACCTTCTCGTAGTTTGCAATTTTGGTGATGAAGTTGTACGGGCTGTTGTCAGCCGAAATGGGCATGCGAATACGTGCATTGAGCGCAGTGGCATTGAAGAGTAAATGCATAAGACGATCTGTGTAGCCCTTCACAGTGCTGTACGCAGACCCAAAGAAGTTTGGGGTGGCGGCCTCATCAAAGCCATCCCCCCCCAGCCTGTGCGCCGCCTCGTCGTAGTAGAAAATGCATCCCGTGCCAAGATACGTGAAATGTATGCTGTGACGTGCACACACCTGTGCGAGCACAACAGGGGACCATAAGTTGTCCCGCATGTTCTCCATGAGTTTGTCTGGCTGTTCAAGGTAGTCTATTGTGAGGTGTCGCCCACCGCGTGTGCGCCCAATGAAACTGACAACACGATCCGGTTGAACTACATGCAGTTCATGCTCGACTGCCGCCACATCATCCGCGCGGGACTCGGCGCCAACAGCCTCAAAACCGGAGTCTTTCAGCAACTTCATAAACGCCTGACCAATCCACCCCTTGTGGCCCCAGACAAGAAAACGCATCCCCGTCTTTATGTCTTCATGTTTCATTTTATAGTGGCCGGCGCTGCTCGTGTCAACGAAAGAAGAAGGATGGGACGGTGACAGTGTGTATGAAAGAACTGCAAGCAGCTGCAGAAAATAAAACAATCAAACAGTCAGCTTGATTCTATCTTTGGCGCTTCTCCAGTCAGTGTCTTCGTTTTACCGTGGTTGTGGCTGACGGTTTCTCTCTCGACCTCTCTCCGCCCCACCGCACTCCCGCGCTCTCTGTAGTTGCGATGTGTTTTTTTCTTTTCTTTTCTCCCTAACCTCGCAGAGCACCAGCAGGAAGGAAGAAGAGAAACAATATCGACGGCGGGGTGAAGGAGCCACAAGAAGGCACGAAGTGCCCTCGCATTGCCCAATGAACCCGGCAGTCACACACCTTCAATTCCCTCACCGCCTTCCACTGCCTGCATGGCGGCGGGATAAAATTTCCCACCCACGCCTACGGCCGTCCGTGCATGCAGTTTCCCCCTGGAGAAAAGCAACCGCAACAACTTTTTTGCCGCTGTTGCTGTCCCCGTCTCTTCCCTTCTCTTTCTTATTACTCTCCCGTTTTTTTCCCCCGTTGTTTGTCAATTTTCGTTTATTCGCTGTATCTCTGTGAATACCAAACACGATACTAATTACAGGGCGTTCCCGCCACGCCAAACGCAGAGGGAAGAAAGGCATACACTCCAAGCAGCATGCGCTGCTGCACAGATGAAAAGAGAAATAAAAACAAAATGGATTCCTGCAGATGCCAGTGCTGCGGTGGCGTCATTGGCTTACAGTTTGCCGATGGCACGGTACCACAGTCGTTTGATGCCCTCTGGTTCATCATCGAGGGCACTGAGAGCAGGATCGTCCGCCAGAGCCTTCCGCACCTCCGGGTCGTACCGTGCGGCGCAGCGCTTCAAGTGTGTCATCGCCTCCTGGCAGCGCGATGCCTCAAACATGTTGACCATCATGCACTGATGCAACCTCTCCGCCTCCTTTGCGCACTCCTTTACCAAATTAAATCTGCTGTAATCGTAGGCCTCGTTCTGTCGTTCCTTCCACCCCTTGATGCAGTTGTAGTAGCCAACACGCTGCTTCTGGCAAGCCCCTTCCGGGTGATCCGGGCTGTAATCAAACTCCTTGAGGCACGACCGCCACAATGTAGCCTCCACTGCGCAGGGTGCAGGATCCGGCACATGTGTCGGCATGCGTGCTTTGCGTGTGTTTAGCCTGTGGGTGTCAACAAAAAAACGCCTATGTTATGCTGCCGACCACGTTCCCCGTACTTCCTCGCCCCCACCCGATAAACGGCGTCCTTCTCCCAAACAAGGCACTGTGGAGGGCCAAAGGAGCACACACACCGAGAAAGCCAAAAAAAAAAGAGCAAAGAAAGATGCCCACCAGGTACGACGAAGTGCATTCGTAATTGGTGGGGAAGGGAAGGGATGAAAAAAAAAAAAAGCGCCGAGTCAAAAAAGTCACTCGCAACCCCACGGGCGCCGTAGGCACAACGCACGCACGCACGCACACAATATATATATATATATATATCGTGGCATGCTACCATTCACAAATAAAAAGAGATGAAACCGTTAGAACAAAAAAAAATAAGCATAATAAGCATAATAACAGTAATACTATTCATAAACTAAAATAATGCCGTACTAATGCAGGCAGGCAACATCCGATAAGCCACAGACTGAACGATACTCTTGTGGTGTGCGACATCGCTTTACCCTTATTGGTACGCCTCCAAAACTTGGCTGCTCGTTAGCAAGGGAAGATCAGAGGGGTAGTTAATAATATCAAACAACTTGCACAAGGTGTACACCCAGTACTCGTGTTCATCCTCGGAATCGGCACGGAGCAGCAACTTGTACTCAATTTCCTTTTCTGTATATATAATGCATACTTCACGCCCTGGCTGCGTCGCCTCCTTGTGTGTACGCAACGATGGCCGTGTAACAATACGGGTATCATCTGTATTCAAAAGCAAGAACGCCACGGGTTTGCGGCATAACTCGTCCCTAAAGTAATTCAGACTCACCATCGTGTTGAAGGGTGCAAGAACAAAGTACCGACGGCGCCAATTGTTTCGACCAAAGTAACTCCGTCCAATGGAGAACTTGTGCATCCATCCTTTACAGCCATTCGGCACACCACCGGCGACAACAGAGGTGGAGATGACTAACACCTCCCTCTCCTCCTTCTTGCTAAGACGGCTGCAACTCCCACGAGGCTCCAACATTGAGTCGTGCGGACTTAAACTGGGGAGCTGTGGCATTGTGAATTCACTGGGATTTTCCACTGAAGTAGATGGTAACGATACGAGTGCCTCCATACTCGGCAACGGTTTGTTTGTCTCCGTCTGACGGTGCGGCAGAGTGGGTTGGAATGACAATACCTGTCCGTTTTTCTTCTTCTCAGCGGCGGCTGTAACGTTCCCGAATGATGGCACCTGCGATGGGAGCTGTGTGGTATCAGCCGATCTAGGCGTAGGTTCCGCAGACAACTGCTCATCCTTGATGGCTGCGGGAGCAAACGATGCCGTCTCTTTTATTACCTTCTCTATGGCCGCCGTCGCATCCGCCGGAAGCTGTTTCCCATGCTGAAAGTAGCCTACGACAGTGCTGCCGTCCGGCATCGTGAGAACACCCTTCCCATGTGGCTGATTATTCAGAAAGAAGCCGCAGTACGTCCTCTCGTCCTGCGAGTGATACGTAATGGAGCCGGCGCCGTGAAGATTCCCCTGAACAAAATCACCGATGTAGTGATCACCGTTCTCAAAAACCATTTCACCCGTTCCGTGGGGCTTGTCATTCATCCAGTCACCGTTGTACACACGTTTGCCGCCTTCAAAGGTCATTTTTCCTCGCACCTTTTTGCCGTTTTCCCAGGTCCCCTCAAAAACACGCTTCCCCCCGGCGTACCACCCCTTCCCCTCCCCTGTCATGGCGCCATCTTTAAATTCGCCCTCGTAGTACTCACCATTTTTCTGCGTCAGCCGCCCAATGCCGTGACGAACGCCGTGCCTGTACTCCCCCTCGTAGAGGCGACCATCCGAAAAGGTGTAGGACCCCATTTTCCCATGCGGTTTCCCCTTAAAAAAGGGCCCCTTGTAGGAGTCACCGTTGCACCACACGATACTGCCAATGCCGTGCCGCTCATCCATGTTCCATGCACCATCGTACAGCCTGACCCCCGTCGGGTGTTTTTCCACCTTGGAGCAGAAGACGCCCTGCCCATGGCGCATGTTCCAAGAGAAACTCCCCGTGTACACATCCAGCGCTGTCGTCAAAACACCTTCTCCGTGCATGGAGTCATCGACGACCCCACCTGTGTAGGTGCAGTTATCAGGAAGTTGCGCGTCCTCCACATATTTACTCGGTAAATTCAATGGCCCCTTAAAATCGTTCACCTGGATGTCGCTCATAAATGCTTCCACAGAACGTCACGGCTACTGCCGGATTCCCGTCCCGCTGCCTCCGTTTTCCTCCCGCAATAACAACAAAAAAAAAGAAAAAACAAAGCAAACAAGTAGCCACAAAACACAAATAATGTTCTCCTTCTCCTTTGCAATATCGTGTCTTGCCTTTGGAAACAAATTAGCGCTGCCGCTCTCCTCGTATCGAGTTCACTGTATAACCATCTAACGTCGTTTAAATGGGGACAGAGCAGTGGGGAAAGACAAACAAAAGACGAAAATAAAGGACGATACACAGATAAATATATTCATATGAAAAATGACAAACACACACATATATATATATTCGTAGAGTAAGCATTGCATTTGCAATGCATGTTTGCAGGCCATGCATGGCGTTCAACGTAACGCACAGCATCCGCATCACTTGTTTCAGATATATATTTTTTAGCCTCGATCTGAAGACGAAATGCGGTACTATAAGGTCAAAACATAAAAAAAAAAGAAGCGCACCAGATGTCGAACGGAGAAACGGTAGAAGCATAACTGAAGAGAACAATCCGAACAACAACAAAAGCAAATCAACCAACTACAAGTATATATATTATGTAAATGCAGCCCAGAGTCACAGCGCATACCGTATGTATATATATATATATATACGCTCCTAGATGTGTACAAGTCCAGAAGCACACGCACACACGCACACACACACACAGAGAGACATATACAAATGTGGATATACACGTGCAGTAGAAGAACGACAAAATAGTAATGGTAATAACAACTACCGCCTAGAAGAGGTGTAGCAAAAGCGTCATGCACGCCCCCACCGCCGCCAGAAGCAGCACACGTAAAGTAGGATGACCAACCAAACAGCATCAATCTCTGAAAAAGCATTTATAGCAAATCTGAAGGTTTATCAAATTGACTCTCCAGCTTTGGCTGATGTTTGGCCCTTTTCTTCTTCCTGACACCCTGCGATGCTGCTTTATTGCTAACAGACGGGGCGTATGGTCGCCTCGGAGCCGAGCTTGCACGCGTGCGGCCAGTTACAGAGTCAAACTGCATCGCCTTAAGCCGAAGCACCGCAGCTCCTTCCATATCTGGTGAAAAGGGGTAGTGAATGCCAAGTCTATCCGCCATTGCCATGTATTCAACAAGTTTATTCTTCGTCTGTACGAGCTCCCTTGCAAGGTTCTGCAGCTCCAACTGCAGTCGCTGCACCTTCGCGTCGGGGTTACCCGTTACTGTATTCACTGCATTCGTAGTTTCACCCAGTTCCGAGTGCAGTCTGCTGCTCCCCGTCACGAGTCGATGTGAATCCGTGTCTTTCTGGGCATCAGCTGAGTGACTCCGTAACTGCGATTCCAGGAATTGAATCTGCTCATACAGCTCTGTAGTCCGAGAGTCAACGTCTTTGGTTGCAAGTTCCAGATCATCACGGGCGTCTACTAATTCCTGCGTGAGAGTAGCGACATTCTCCTTGTGTCGTGCATTCTCAGCCCGCAGCACTAAGACCTCCTGCTCAAGTTTCTCTATTGTATCTCGTCGTTGCTGGAGCTGTGCTTGTTGCTGCTGCTTCACCGCCCCATCAGCGGCAGCCAGCACCAATACGTCTGTCCCCTGTAGTTCTTCGACGTGGGCCATGGTTGAAAGGCATTTCTTGGCCACCTTCTTCCTCCTCTTCCTTGACTGTCCAGAGGCTAAACTAAGCGGATCGTCGCTGTCCTGCGCCTTGCGATGGAGCTCACTCTCCAATTGCTGCACTCGCTCAAGTAGCGCTGCAGCCTCGGTGTCTGCCTTGTCAAGCGCCTTGACAAACGTCTCCGCCGCCTCTGTGTTGTACCGCTTCTGCTCCTCCAGCTGACGCTGAGCCTGTATGAGCGACATCTGCAGCTGCTCCGCCCGAGCGTATTGAGCGGCTGCGTCTGCGGATGGCGTTGCCGCATCTATGCTACAAAAACCACTGCGGTCACTGGCGCAGCTCTCTTTAGTCACAGCAGCGGCAGCAGCATGACTATTGCTACTCACATCCTCACCATTGTCATGGCAATTAGCCTTTATATTCGTACTAGGGCCATCACTCTTTGTGGCCTCTCGCAGCCTCCAAAAATCTAACTCTATAGCTCTCTTCTCCGCATGCAGACGTCGAATCTCTTCACAAAGCCTCTCAAGCTCCACCTCCATATCCTGCTGTTGGCGCAGTTTGTGTGCCGCCCCAGCCGACACCTCGGCCTCCAGCTTCTCATGCTTCTCTTTATAATCCACAACCGCACTCCTTGCCCTGTTCAGCTCCTCCCGCTGTACTTCCATCTCTTGGTTTATCGCGGCAACTGTTTCCAGAAGTTTTTCCTCCTGCCGGCACTTGTCCTCAAAGGCCCGACGGTGTTTCTGCGCCGCCGTCTCCATTTCCTTTTGATGCAACAGCAATCGTTCCTCGCTCTGCTGCAAATTACCCACCCGACTTCGAAGTTCCTCCAGTTCCTCATTAAGCCCGGCAATTTTCTTCGCTTCCGCCGCCAGTCGCTCGGCGGTGGCGCCACGCTCCTTTTGGTGTGTCGCCTGCAAAGACTCAATCTGCCGCACGTGCTCCTCATTCTCCGTCTCCAGGTCATCGATGGTTTGACGGTAAATGAGAATCTCAGACTTTAGCTTGTCAAGGTCAAAGGTCTTCTGCCTCAACTCCTCGCTGACCCGCCCCTTCTCCGCCAAGGTCGTCTTATGAATGGCTTCCGGAACAAAGTTGTCTTGTGTAGCACGCACCGTCGCCAGCGTTGCGTTTGCCGCGTCGAGTTTGCGCTGCAGCTGAGCATTCTCCTCCTTGTATGTGGCCTCCGCCGCCACCTGGGCGCGCGTACGCTCCTGCTCCAACTTCACTGCCATCTCCTTGATGCCATCCTGCATGTTCGTCATCTGCGCCTCCAGCGTCTCATTCACGTCCCGTAGGCGTGCATTTTCACCGCTGAGTTGATTTACCTTTTCACGCATTTTGGCATCGTTCGCCTGCAGTGCCGCTGCCTGCTCCTCGTGTGATTTGATCGTGTTCTGCTGCCGTGTCAGCACCGCGTGGAGGCTCTCGTTTTCTTCCTTGATGCGCCCCAACTCCCTTCGTGCCTCCTCCAATTGCTTCTTAATCGGCTCCAACGTGTTTGACAGCTTTGAGTTCTGTGACTGCAGCTCGGCGTATTGGCTCACGTTTATCGTGCGACTCTGCGCCAGCTCCATGTACGCAATGGTCTCCTTCGCCTTGACGAGCTCATTCTCCAGTACCTCCACGTTTGAAAGACGATCCTGCAGGGCATCATTCTTTTGCCTCAGCTCCGCCAAATTTTGGTGCAGCTTCACCGTCTCCTCGCTCTCGCGCCGCAACTTTTTAAGCTCCAGCTGTGCGGCCTCCTTCTCCTCGACGAGTGCGTCTTTCGCGGTAACGCTGCTGTTGAGGTCACTCGTTAGCGTCACACAGCGCTTCAAGAGAAAGTTAATGCGTTGCTTGTCCTCCTGAGAGGCACGTGTGAGCCGGATGAGTTCCTCCTCCTTCGCCGCAGCAACCGCGCGGAGCTGCTTCACCTCTTCAATGAGTTGATTGCGCTGAAACTCCACGCGTTCAACGCGCGCCTTATTGCGCTCTAGCGTGCTAAGGATCTCTAAGTCGTCCAGCGTGGATTCACCCCTGTCGCCGCTTCTGGACGCGGCGCTTGCGCGTTGCTCTCTTTCCTGCTCGAGGAGCTCCTCCAGTTGCTTCGCCCGCGAGGCAGTGAACTCGAGCTCCTGCGAAAGTTGTTTGTTCCGCGCCTCCGCCGCCGTCAGCGTGTCACGCGCGACGCTGTGGTATAATTTCTGTTCAAGTCCCGCCTTCTCTCGTTGCAGCTCGTCCACCTCCAGCTCGTTCGCCTGCCTCAGCTCCGACAACCGCACCTCCAGTTGCTGCACCTCCCGCGTGACCGTCTGCAGGCGACCATTCAAGACGTCGCATTCCTGCTGCAGCTTGCTGCATCTATCGCACGGTAGCTCCTGCGGCGGTGTCCGCTCCTCAGTGGCGGGTGCACGTGGCCGGTTCTCTGCTTCATTCAGTCGTTGCAACAGCATATTGTTCTCGTTCACCTTAAGCTTATGCAGTTGCTCTTCCGTTGTCAGGGCCTTCTGCAGCTGCGCCACTTCCGTCTTCAGCCGCGCGATTTCATCATTCATGTACTGCAGTTCCACCTCATTGGTGTGGCTGCCCTCCTGGCGTAAAGACTGCAGGTCCCGCTGCAGTCGGGTGTTTTCTACTGTTTTTATCTGCAACTCCTCTCGTGTGCTGCGGAGCTCCTGCCGAAGCTCCTGCTCACGCTCCGAGCGACGCTCCAACTCAAGCCGTAAGTCGTTCAGCAAAACCCGCTCCGCCTCCGTCTGACTAGGGAGAATGCGAACGGCGACGCTCAACGGCCCGCGGCTGATCACATCCTGCTGCTCATGCACAATGGCCGAGAGTCTCTGCGCATTCATGTGTGCATTCTGCAGTTCGCCAATGAGCGCCTGTACCTCATCATTGGAGGAGGCGTGACTCGCCTGGTACTCAACAAACTCGTTTTGCAGTTCCTGCATCAGCTGCTCCAAACCCTCGCGTGCCGCAGCCTTCGAGCCACCAAACCAGCCCGTCTTCTCTGGCTCAAAGAGGGAGTGCAACACGGATGTCCCCGCAAAAGGACTGGTGGATAACTCTGTGCATTTCTCCTCTTGCTGACTGACGTGCCTTGCCAGCCTCGCGTTATCGTCACACACCTTCGTAAGAGCGTTGGCAAGGGAAGCATTTTCACTCTCCAGTTGTCGTAGCCGCTTCATCAGCGCGTTGCCCTCCTCCAGGGAATGCACCACCTGCGTCGCGCCTGAAGACAACACGGCGGAGGCGGTACTGGTGTTCTTAAGGGGATTCAAGCCTGACGCACACGGCAACTCCGCGGGTTGATCGTGTGGGGTTTGGCTCTCCGCGGCGGTGCTGCCGTTGTTGGCATCGTCCGGGTCCACTGGGCTCCTCGCTCGTGCGAGACCCACCACCTTTTTGGGCATCGTTTCTGAGTAACTTGGCCTCTGCATACTCCGTTATATACGCGTGTTCGCCTGCGGCCAAAGACACACGCCGTGAAACGGCCTCCCGCTACCCTTCTCCGCCACTACTTCGCAAACTGGTACGCGTACGTGTGTCTGAGCCGCTGGGCCCAAGCTGCTATTTATTCACCCTCGTGTCTTCGCGTTCTTCTGCTATGAACCAGCTGGCACGGGTGACAAAAATCCAAACACCCAACCTCAGTGGCAAGAAAAAATACAGCGGAGTCAAAGCACAACGAAGAAGAGGAAAACAGCCAACTAAACCAACCAAAAGAAAAAAAGAATTAGAAAGAAACCGGTTGACACGATTATATCACCGCAAGAATGCACCCACCAAAACACAGAGACAGCGACATACAAACAGACAAAGATAAAAAGAGGGCAGGGGGAAAGCGTGCAGGCCTGTATCGATAGTTCATCGCGCATTGGTGCATACGAGTAATGACGAGGGTAACAAGGGTGATGTGTACATCACTCGCTACGCGTTAATATTTCTTCCAATACTTATCTATTACCATTATTTTGCCTTTTGATTGCCTGCCGCCTGTCCCTCTATACAAATCACCCATGTGTTTCCAACTCAAGAAGAAGAAGTGTTACAGCCGGCTCGTGACCACTTCCTCAATGCTTCTTTCCACACTCCTCCCGCTCCTTGGCGTCCAGCACGGCAAGGTGGTACATGCCATCCAGCAACTGCTGCACATTCACCACCTGCTTCATCGCGTTCAGGGCGCCCATCACAATCAACAGTGGAAGCGTGATCGTCTGCACCCACGTCACCTCGCGATACATCCAGTACGCGTACAGGAGAATGTACGAAAACTCCTGCCCAACGCAAAAGGCCCCCATCACATTGCGGTTTGAGTAATACAGCCTCAGCAAGTAAAATGTGCTTTCCGAGACGTCCTTGTGCGACTCTTTACGCAGAAAGAGGCTAACGTACATGCGACAGAAGTGTGACGCCACATCCAGAAAGACAAGAAAGGCACACAACGTCGTAAAGCAATCGGGCATGGGCTGCACCACGTGGTTCAACACCAGAAGGAGGCCGGCGGTGGAGGCGCGGTCTGTCAGCATGTCGAAAATGGCCCCAAAGTTTGAGCACTGATCCATGTATCGCGCCACTATCCCGTCCGCTGCGTCCAGCACAAAGGAGAGCGTGTAAAACGTGAGGAAGAGGCCAGGGTAGTTGCCCAAGATGACGAAGGAACCGAGGGACAAAAAGACGCGCACGTAGCCTATGACGTTGGGGTAAAACCAGTAGATCTGCGTGGGGCTAACGCGTCTGGGGTTTCCGTCAGGTGTCATGGCGAAGTGTTGCACGATTCAGCGGGTGTGAGCGCAACCAAACAACGTATACGCACCGTGATCTGAAGTTAGTGGGATGTATTCTCTGCGCGTTTCAGACAGATCCACTTACCGTGAGGCGTGAAGCCACTAAAAGAGAAAGAGAGGGCAGCGCAAAAAGAAAAATTAAAAAAAAATACAAACACAAAGACCTCAGCAGCGGCAAAGAAACCTGCACCATCATCATCATCACCATTGTCACAACACGGCTGCCTGTAGAGTGCGGCGTGTCAAATGACAGGTAAGGCATACGTGAAGACTGCCACCAGTTTCATCTTCGTGGGCCTTCTTCGTGGCGAATCTCCTCCCGCATCTGGTCGACACTAAAGGGGCAGGCGCGGTACTTAAGTACGGGGTAGCGGAAGTAAACATTCTCCTGTGCCACGTGCCGTTTTGCCAGGCAGCTGTCGCACAGCTCAGCGCTGGCGTCCGTGAAGTGGTCCAATGTGAGGTGCAGACCGCAGAGGACGCACAGACGCTTGCAGTCCACGCAGACAATAGACTGCGACAAAGTGGTGGCCTTGTTGAAGTGCGCCGCGGGCAGCAGGCGACGGCAGGTGCCACACCGCAAACGCAGGTTCTTCTTGGAGACAAAAAGTGCGCCACGCCGCGAGAGTCGCAGTGTGAGGGTCCGCCACATCCCTTTTGTGTGTGTGTCGCCTTGGGGAAGGGGGCGGCGCACCAACCGGCGATGTGAAAAGAGAGAAGAAGAAGCAAAGTGCGGGGGCCACGCAGTGAAATTCAAATGAGACGCACAGGCGAAGCCACAAAGTACACACCACCGCCACCGCCATCATTACTTCGTTCTCTCCCTCCCTCTCTGTCCTCGTAGTCTCCTCTCAGTTTTCCGTCTCGCGCCCCAGACGAGAGGAAAGAAGGAGAAACAAAAATAAAAACCTCAAAAAACTTTCATGTTAACGCGCAGGATAATCACTTGGTCCGCCAGCTTCTTTTCCACCCGCTGCTGCACCTCCGCCACGAAGGCCGCCGCGTCGATGACAACGTCAGTCCATGACATGCCCTTCCGGTTCAACTCTCCACTCCTCAGTAACTCCTCCGCGAAGCCAAGCCTCAGAGGCAACGCCGCACGCAACACAATGGTCTGCCGATATTTTTCCTTTAACACTTCCCGTGTCACTGCCTCCAGTGTCTGCTTGCATACCAGGAGAGTTCCCTTCTGGTACTCATTGCACATTATGACTGGGCGAAGGCGGGAGCGATAAAGCACCCGAACTGTCGCCGACTTCCCCATACCCGTCACCCCTTCCGAAGTCGTTACGGACCGCTGCCTGCGTTTCATGGCGAAACGGTACGGGTCCAAGTCCGCCCCCAAATCCACCACCACTGTGGAATCCGTGAATTATAAATAGAACCGCACCTTATACAGCAGCCAGTTGGCACAAATGCGTTTCGTCACGATTGAGGACCCCTCCCCAATTCAACTTGCTTCTCCTTCTTCGTTGCATCCTCATTCGCGACGTCGTCGCCGACAGTCACCACGCGGCGATTACCAGCCCACCGGTTCTGCAGCACCGCATAGTCAAAGTAATGAAAACGCGTCTTGGAGTACGGCTCCGGGTCTGTCGTCAGATCATAGCTGCGCGTTGTCAGGTAGCACGCAACACACAGCACCGTCGTAGCGCCGAGCAGCCCGTGGATACTCAGCGTTGCCTTTAGCCAACCAAGCGCCGCGCCTGGGCCAGGCACGCGAAATCCTTCCACAAAATCGTGTCCCTTCACCCCGTACGTATCAGTCCGAAGGTCGCTGCATGCGGCACGGCGGCCTTGCTGTAGGAGGTGGAGGCAACACTGCTACGCCGGCTGCAAGACAACATTGACGAGGCCGCACGCCGCACCACAGCAGCCTCCCTGCCGCCTGCTCACATCGAGTCTGGGATGTCTCCGCTGAAGCAAAAAAAAAAAAGAAAAAAAACATGCACAACAGAACACGTGGTCATGACAATACAACCGACGGGAAAGGGGGAGGGAAGAGAAAAAGAGCAGCTACGTCGGGGTACAGAAAGGGAGCCAAAAGGCACATGGTCCACGGCCGCCGTCGAACCAAAGGAACTGAAAGGACAACAGCAACAGCAGCAATCAGCGACGTCACAAAGTGCAGAGGGAATACCACCGCTTTACAACAAAAAAGCTAAGAAACAGAAAAAAAACGTGGGTGTGTGTGGGTGTGTGGGGGGGACTCACAAGCCCGAAAAGAATAAATTTTCAACTTCCTCGAGAGTGCTTCCGCCACTGGCCGATATCTTCCGCTTTGGCCACCATCGCTTTTACACTTTCTTCCACATCTTCGCGTTCGCCCAACACTCCAGGGAGGTCAGCTGCGGCGCTAGTCGCTGTGGCGGTATCAGGGGTGTCCGCATGCCCGGTGGACAGAGCCATCGTCTTGGCAAGCTTTTTCGCGCGCAGGCTCTCCAGTAGCCTCTGCGAAGCACCCAGGTGCGTGGAGATATCCTCTAGTTTTTGCTCAGCCTCAACAAGAGCGTGGCTGGTAAGCGTCCCGAGGGCCTTGAGCTGCCTCACGCAGAGATTCAACCGCCTCGTCTCGTCGCTCTCCATGCTCTGCGCAATCTCAATCTCGGGCGCCAGTTCTGAACGGATGGCGGCTAGTCGTTTTTCACGTCGCTCCCGTGCGGACTTCAATTCCTCCGCAGTACGCGAACCGCCTCTTGCGGCACCGCTCCCGTCTGCAATGGCCAGCTGCTGTGCCACCCCCGCTGGAGGTGACTCGGTGGCCACCCACAAAAACAGTTTGCTCGTCAGATCACCAAAGGCTGTGCCGTTAAACGTGATGGCGGTGCTGATGCTGTTCATGCTTCTAAACACGACGATGAGCCGCTCGCCCGTGACATCCCAGCCCTCGATGGCGCCACATTTTGTCACAAGTAATCGCAAAAGATCCTCCCGCACCGTCGACGGGCAGCCTTCAATGTAGACCGTACGGTGCAGCTTCCCCACCAGATCTAGTGGCATGCGCTATAGCTATTCGATCTTGTGTGTGTGTGTGTGTTTTCTCCTTCCTTTTGTTTTCCGCCACCGTCATTCTAAACAGTCACGAGGAAGAAAAAATTTAAAGCAATGCACGAAATAAGCAGCTCAAAAAAAAAAAGAGGCTAAGCACCAAGCAAAACAAAAACAAAAATAGATGGGACAAGTTGAAAATGTGCACAAACAAAAACCGCACCGTATTGATTTACCTCTTTTGTACGTGTGTGTTCCGTTGTTGATGTTTTCCTCCGTTCTTCTCCGGGTAAACTTATGGTTCTCCCCCTGAGTCTCTCTAAAATGTGAAGACCCCGCACACCAGTAAGCATCTCTCCCGGCCCGCAATCTATTTAGAAGATTTCTAACCCATTCACATATCTAAGGGCATGTACAACTGCCCAGGGCAAGGCCGTTGCTAAACAATGAAGCTACGACGATGGTGATGGAGCCTCCAATGGGAAGGGAAGGTGTGTGAACACACACACATATGTGCATCTATTTATTTATATATTTATTTATTTATTTATTTTATAAATAAATAAAAAAAACCACAAAGTCTAGGGGAGGCGAGGAAGTCGTACAGCGCCCCATCCCTGCCTCGCGCCCTCGTGAAGAGAAACTTTAAAAAAGAGGAACCATAATGGGAAAGCACACACACACACACACTGAGAGAGAAAGAGAAGGAAGGAGAAAGAGAAAAAGCCAACACTATCATAACTAACAACAACAAGCGACAATCGTCTGCGGCCATGGCAAGGAGAAAAGAAATGATGTCTGCCTTCCCGCCTACACCTCCTCGACGGAAGCGACGGTGCTTGCTGACGCGGCTGTGAGTTGAGATAGGGGCACAGGGCTATCGTCAAAGCGCAGCTGCAGAGCGCAGTCTCGCTCCACATCCTCTTTCCCATGCTCGATGTCTTCCCTGACAACATTTGGGTATACAAGCAGCGGTGAGAGGGATGGAGTCGGTCCAAACTGTGTTGTAACCAAGCCGCTTCTATCGCATGTGCTGTTCTGGTTACGGGGGTGGCTAAGACTTGCCCCTTGGCTTGAGGTCGCCACATCGTCGCTACTGCTCTTTGACACTGCTCCATTGCCAACATTTCTCACTAACGTCGCCCATTCTGTGTGCGGGGTGGGGGAGACGCTGGGTGTGCACACGTCGTGCATGCTCGGCATGCGCTCCGTGGAATGAGAAGAGCTAACCGTGACAAAACTAGCACCCGAAAGGGACTGGCTGCAATGGGCCGTCGTAGCCCACTTGCAAGCAGCACCATTGCCACTGTTGGTGATACTTGGACTACCACCGCTCCCACTACTTCTATCGCTTACTTGCAGCGGCAGTTGGGTCTGCGACTGTCGCCTTCGCTCACCCGCTGTGGTGTCCGCCGCCTCCGCCGCCTCCGCTGTGGTGGTCGTCGTGTGCGTCGGCTGAAAGAGTTGCATCAGCTGTGCATCCCACGGCTCAGGCGTGGCTACGCACGAAAGGCTCACGGCGCTTGGAAGCTCTGTCTCCACACTACTTTCGCCCAGACCACAACTAATGCCCTGCATGAAGGGATGTTGCAGGGCCTCCTGGCAGGAAAGTCGGTTTGCTTCATCCACACAAAGGAGAGACTTCATAAAGTCGCATGCCTCCGTTGAAAGGTGTGCGGGAAAGCGCACATCCCCTTTTGAGATACGGGCACACACCTCCCACGTGGAGAGGTGTTCAAACGGCAGACAACCGCACAGAACGCGGTAGGTCAAGATTCCAAGAGCCCACACATCCGCCTTCGTGCTGCAACCCCGCTTTAAGACCTGCTCTGGTGCAAGGTAATCCACCGTGCCGCAAAGTGTGTAGCGGCGGGAGTGCTGCGAAACCCCACCGTCAAGACGCACCGCCCATGAAAAATCTGCCAGTTTCACCTCGTCGCCTTTGATTAAAATGTTATCCGGCTTCACGTCGCGGTGGATAATGTCCCGCTGATGCAGAAAGTCGAGCGCTGAAAGCAGAGGCCGCAGAATACCTCGTGTCTCCTCCTCCGACAGGCGATGCCGCGTCCGTGAGTCCAGTAGGGTCTGCAGGTTCCCCCCGTCCGCGTACTCCAACACCAAAAAGACCCGCAGCTCATCCCAAAAGTACGCAAAAAGGCGCAAGATATGACAATGATGACGTCCTGCGTACTCCTGCAGCTCCACCTCCCGCCTTAGCTGGTGGGCGAGATCGTGGTAGCGGATCATGTCCTTTGAAAGGCACTTTAGCACGACAGCGCACTTCGTTCGCTTCTCCCTTGCGAGGTAAATCTTGCCAAAGCGTCCCTCACCCAACTTTCGCCCCACGTCAAAGTCGTCCAAAGACCACATGGGCCGCTGCACCACCACCCTGCGGCCCTTGGGGGAGCCTGAACTGCACACCGACACAGCATCCTTCACAACGGCAGCGGCGGCAGTCGACGTCATGAGGCGCGGCGACGCACGGGAAGTATCACCCATCCTCCTGCTACAGTCCCACTCGTACATCCAAGAGCCACCAACGCCGAAGGGCGTCTCGTGTTGGGCCGCCATGGCAGCGCTGCGGATGCAACAATACAAAGCGGTCAAAAAGAAATAAACTGAAATGAAACTATTGCCGTCCCCGTCCCCCTCCCAACCCAAAGCCTACGCAACGTTACTTCCTGTGCTGTGGGCGGAAGCCAACAAACAACACAAGTAATTGCCATCACAGCAGAGCAGCATCAGGAACGGCAAACAACCCCATAAAGAACGACAGAGAAACAAACAAATAAAATAAAAAAAAAAACAAATGGAGAAAAGACAAAAGAGGCAGCTACGCATCCACCCGTACGTTCCTCCAGCAAAGGGAAGAAAAGCTTCTCAATGAGGCGCACGCAGGAAAAGAGAAGAGAAACCCCAAAAAACAAAAACAAAAAAGCAAGGTGCCACCACATCCGCGCGGAGAACTCGTTTTGCGGATGTTTCACCTGACGCCCCAAGAAAGCAACGGAGGGCCCCACATGCCGCATGGCGGGCTGTACAACCAAATTCTCGAAAATATGTAGTTAAACCTCCCGCAAGGCAAAAACTGTCGACGTGGCGTCAGGTGCGTCTTTGCATCGCCGCCACAACCATCTCCACTGCGGCACCCGCCTCGGCGCAAAAGACGAAGTGCAGCTTCACACGGCGGCAGCAACCTCAGGGGCATCTTTCCCACTGGGACAATTTACATCGCAACCTCCTAATGTGATTCGCCCGGGCCGGTCTGGAGGCAGCAAATCGAGACGCCATTTTTGCTCATCATATCAGTGTAAAAGACGTCAAATACCAAGCTGGCCCAGCCACTTTTCATCAGCTGATACGTCCCCTGCGAGCGAAGGTCAGCCCGCGGCGAGTAGGGAGTGATGCGGGGGTGACTGTGGCGCCAAGAAATTACGCGACTTTGACGTCCCACCCTTTATGTGCAGCGCTCCACCTCATCAGTGGCGCTGGCAAACACCGTCAGAACACTTTAAACGCGGTCAGAGCGAGGCACACTGCGACGCAATATTTACGCCTCCCACACATTGGCGCACTTATGTGAATGTGGCTTTGCGGTGTCAAAATACGCAGCAGCAGCTGCTTCCTAAATTCGGATGCACTGTGGCGGCGGTCGCCGTTGCGCACGTCATCACTGTCCCTGTGAGAATGGCAGTTGCGGCCCCACTGCTGCGGTGCAGCATCAAACCCCCAAGCTGCAACCTCATCACTTATTCCTGCTCCGTCGTGAAGGCGTGCGACAGGCACGCCTGTACCACCGTATCAGTCACATAAACCTTTTCAGGAGGTGTCTTTGACCCCATTGTGTTGTCTTTTGGGGAATCAGCAACCGCTAAGAATACACCACTCTGCTAATGAGCATTGTAAATATTCCCATTGGCCACACACACACACACGCACGGGCCCCGCCTAATGACCACACTAACTACGTGTGTGTATGTAGATATGATAAATCGACACAAATACACAGACTTCCATGGAGTCATACGTGTGAAACAGGCAAGGTAGAAAAAAAATTCATGTGAATAAGTAAAAGACAGTGAGAAAGACAAGGACAAAAAAAAAAGGTGGAAAATATAAAAAAATATAAGAGAAAATAAAGGAAAGGGCGTATATTCATGCGTGCATGTATGCGTGTCATGCCATTTATTCCGTTAAAAGAAGCGTAAGAGGAGAGAGGGACGACATGGCGGCAACCCGGAGAGTCAAGAAGGGAGGAGGAGAGAGGAGAGAGGAGGCCAAAGAGCAACCATCACCACTCTGCCATCAACCACAAAAGGACGAAGCACATGACTGCTATAAAAAGAGAAATAAAATACACTTAAATCAAAGAAAAAAAAAACGGTACAAGGCGTGGCCCTGGCACACCATACTTCCAGGGGAACTGATAGACCGCATGTGTTGAGCAAATCACACAGAAAAAAAAAAAAAAAGTATGGCGGAAGAATGTTACAATCACATCTTTCCCGCTCTCACCCGCGTGTACCGGTTTGGTTCTTCCCTCATCTACTTCACCCGTTGTTCGCAGTGGAACTCGTTCATAAGCACAAATGAATGCTTGAGAGTTAAGTCATATGTTTCTAATCGCCCTCCTGCCTTTATTCCTCTCTACTTTTCTACCTTCCTCCCTCCTTGCTCTCTTTCTCTCTTTCTCTCCCTCTCTTGTTGATCGTGTCATTGCCGTCCCTCCACTACTGTGCGGAATAGCGTCACCACCGCATGCTGCGGTAACTCGCTGATAAGTTCCCAGGCCTGAGGATCCTCTTGAATAAGCGCGGTAAAATTACTTGCCACGTAACTAATGGCCCGCTCATGCAGCTCTGGAACCTGGTGCTTCACAGCATATATAAGCAGGCGAAGGGCATTTTGGTAGTTGAAGGCTTCATCAGCCTCCTTCTTGAGGTGCCCGTCCATGCCAAAGACGCTGTGCATCTTGAAAACGATGGCCACGTCCTCTGCGGAGAAGTCGCGGTAGTACTCGAGGTGATGACGGTAGATTCCGGTGAGCAGCTTCTGCCAAGAGCGCTGGGAAAAGTCAAACTCCGATGCTGTGAAGGGCGGTACCGCCACGGAGGATCGCGGATTTATGGCCTGCGAGAAGAGGATACAGCGAGAAGCCAAAATGTAGCGGTGCGCCTTAACAATCAAGTGCTTCGGCCCCACCACGAGCTCCATGTCGCTGTACTCCCCCGATTCCGCCAACCACCCCAGCTGCCTACCAAGGGTGTTCTTCGACGGCGGGATTGTCACCTGCGGCACCGGCTCCTTGTCGCGCATAATAAGAGAGAGGCGCCTGAACAGGTGACCGGGAATCTCCTCAAACTTCGGGTCCTGAATGAGAAAATCGTAGTTTTCCAAAAGAACTCGAAGATACAAGGCGTTGAGAACATCATCCCCCGCATTGTACCGCGTCAGTGCAATGGAAAGTATATTTTCATGCGATAGGAGTGGCCTCACAAAGGTCAAGCAGACGCCAGATAAGTCGTAGAACTCACATGCATAAGATAGTAAATACAAATCGAGTAACGCCTCAGGCGGTAAAACCCCTTGCTGGGGATACTCCTCTGTGTACACGTACTGTAAGAAGGCAGAAAAAACGTCTACCGAGACTGCGATAGCCACAACGCAGCCAGGCTGCAGCGGCAACACATGCTCCGGTAACAGTGGACGCATGCGAGCAGCGATAACGCACCGATGCGCCTTCACGCGGACGCCTTGAATGTCAAACGTCATATCCGTCACCGCCTCAAGGTGCTCAAAGGGGTACAAAAGTGGTGCCCGAGCAGCTGCCTGCCCAGCAGCCACACTGGGGCTTTTCTCTGGCGCAACAATCAAGCGTCCTCTAAGAGACGCGGAACGCGTAGCACCGGTGCCTCTATTATACTCAGTCGGTGAGCGCATGCGCAAAATTGCATGCTTTGGGTCTCGATACGACGTGGAATGCACAGGAGGCGAGCTGGAGCGTCCACGCTGCATGCTTGTGTCAAGACCGCCAACGCCATAGTTGTTATTTCCGGCTTCCACTATCTTCAGCAGGACATCAATGTCAAAGTAAAGTGCACCGGAGGCTGCGTCCTCGTAGGCAAATCCATTCTCTCGCTGCAGGAGACGCCAAATCGGAATGAACTCATTCATCCCCCACGCGCTTCCAGACTTCTTGAAGGGACAGCGAAAGGTGTGAGCTTTCGAGGACGGCGGATCCTCGCAGCACCGCAGGATCAATTTGAATTGTGCCACCACAGGTACGTTCGTGCAGCTTTGAAGATGAATGGAGAGAAATCCCTCGTTACTCGCCGCCGCCGCGCGCCGTTGCAGGTGTATACGCCATGCGTGATCCCCAAGGGCAAACTGTGGACTGTAGTGGGAGGCGTTTGACTGCATATTCCGCACCACCTTCAGTGGGCAGTGGTAGCGGAACCGTGCGCCGTTCTCGGAAACCACCTCTATAGTCTCGATGAACTCCATCACTGCAGCAGCCAGAGAGACGCCAGCAGTTTCCAACAATATCAATTTATAAAGCCCGTCTTGTATTTTTCGTTGTTGATTACTTACTATTCCGTCTTTCCGTCCACGACCTTCCCCTCACCTCGCCTCTCTACTGGCCGATGGGTATAACAGACACCTACCTGCACGACGGAGCAGCGAACCTGCAGCAGCCCCTCTCGACGGCCTCTTCACGCCGAAGGACGAAAGTATCGCCGGGATGGTCAAGAAAAACAAAGAGGTACACCACCCATGCGGCGCAAAGAGCGAATAAGAGCACACAAACACACAAACACACACACACAAGCACACAAACACACAAAACAAAAAAAAAGGAAACGCGGCGCAAAGGTACAACACAAAAAGAAAGTGAGTGCGTCCCCCCTGCAGCCACACGCCCCTCTACCCGCATACAGCACATATACGCACACTCTCTCTTTCACTTTTCCTCGAAGGTAGCATCAGGTTCAGAGAACGGACTGCTGCCAACGCCCACTAAAGGTGTTTCTCCCTGTTTCATGTATTTGTCCGTATGGGTTGTGGGGGTCTATGAGAGAGGGGGAGAGCATGCGCGTGGGTGCAGAGTCGTCCTTCTTTTTGGCACCACCTGCATAAAACCTTCTTCGTTTTTTACGACTGGACCATCTTGGCGGTTTTGCCCTCCATTAGCAGACGCAACTCCGCCTCTACCATGGATCGTAACCTCTCCACGCGTCTCATCAGTTGTGTGTAGACAACGCCCTTCGCCTCGGCATCTACCCAGTCAGAAACCTCACGTAAGCGATCAGCGTATTCGCGGTGCCCGGGATACTTGAAGTCACCAACAAGTGTCTGAGTGAGCAGAGAGAGCCGCATAAGCAGCGCCTCACGCAGCGCCTCCTCGTGTGGCGCAACGGAATCCATACGCTCCGTAAAGTTGGATATGTGAAGGGCAATAATGCGAGGTGACGCCAAATCCCGCAGCAGCGCCACACTTCGCGCATAGATGGCCTGCATCAGCGGCTCCGACTGCATCTCCGCATGGCTTGCGATATCGCCTGCCTCAATGAGTGTGCGCTGAAGGCGGGGCTCAAATGCGTCCACCCACCACCTGCAGCCTGCCTCGACGCCGGAGTCGGCATGCTCCTTCTTAAGAGCATGCTGCATCGTGTCGTACACGGCAATGGCAAGTTCCATCCAGGCGCGGTTCACCACCACAAGCGCCTCACGAACGGCCCGGTTTGACACAAGGTGAGTGCTGCGCTCCAGGAGGACGAGGAAGTTCGTGTCCATCACCGCCGCATTTGACATAAATGAGGCAGAAAACTCTTGAATCTCCTCCAGGTTCTTCAGAGTGCACAAAGTCTCCTGCTGCTCGACACACCACGATAGGAGCCTTTCCTGATCTCTAAACAGCTCCGCGGTGCTCTCCCGCAAGAGCGATTGTTGGTGGCGCTCATGGTTCAACAGAGCAGTGACCCGTGGCTGCATCTTACTCACCTGCTCCAGTTGGGTGTACAGAGGCTGAGTGGCAAGTGCAGGGACTTCAGCGTGCTTGGCCTCGTCCAAGGAAGCGAGTGCACGGTGTACGGCGCTTTCAAACGAGACCCAAGAGTCTACCGCATCTGTAAAGTTCGCCACATGCACTGCCGTGGTGACGCACGACAGCACATGGGTAAGTTGTTCTCGCCGCAATGCAAGCTCACCGTAGACTGCGGCCCATCGTCTTGCACGTCTGTCCTTTAAGATCTTCTGTGCATCCTCCGCGTCCCCGTCCTCGTCAAACTGCCGCAGTTTTATAAGCAACTCCTCACGGCGTCGCAGCGCCAACTGTCGCCGTTCACTTGCAGCCGCACGGCGCTCCTCCTTTGACTGCAACATAAGTCGCTCAAGCAGCCTTCGCTGCTTAGGCAGCGCTCGCATCTCCGCGTGGGCAAGCTGCATGTACATCTTTATCGCGTCACTACCTGTGGCATTGGTAGCTGCCAACGCGCGGCAGAGATCTCCCGTCTCTTTCTTCGCAACCTCCTTGAAGCTGTACCGCATCAGCACGCCCGGCGTCGTTGGCTACTTTTATGTATGAACTCCGCGCCGCCCCAAGAGAAGAAGCCGGTGAAAGAAGGTCAAAAAATAAAAAATAAATAAAAATATAAAGAGAAAGAAGGAGCCAAAAAGAGCTATGGCCTCCGCTGCTGCTGCAGGCGTGAGCCACACTACAAAGGCGTAGTAATACCAATTAGGTAATAGCTGGGCGGTGAACTCAACGAGGCGGCGGCACACAAAAACAAAACCTACCAAAAAGAAAAAAAACAGGTCCCGTTCATTTGGTCTCGGCCGCGCACCGACACCGCCCATATCCCAAATGACGCGCAAAAACATGCTGTGGTGTTTGTTTGTTTGTTTTTTTCCCCCATCATCATCATCACATTGTCAACGTTTCTTTTACTTTGTTCGCCTCCACCTTTTCCTCGCTCGCTGTGAGCACGTCCCAGCGGCGCCGTATGTACCCCCTTCAGGCGTTTTCCGCCGCACCCTTGCTGGGCACACACAGAAAGAGAGGTGGGTACAAAAAGCAGTGAGGGTGCACGACGTTTATGAAGCGGTGGTGGCGTCGCGATTCACCCAGAAAAGATCGTACCAACTTGAGTACTTCTCATTATCCTGGTAAATGTACTGCATGGCGGTGCGCATCGACGGCTGCACAGTCTCACCGTGGTACAGGAAGAGTGGCATAACGATCATCCACAGCACCCCCGAGTAAAAGCGGAAGGCTTTTGGTGGGATCTTCCAGCCGTACTTGCCAGCAAGAATAAAGAGAGTCGCACTCAGGATACGGGACAAAATGTACATGCTCATCTGCACCGTTACTGGGTTCTGCTCACCCCAAAAGACGGAGCCAACAAGAAACCCGGCCAGCGCACTGTGCCACATGTGCGAGTCACCCTGCAGCTTACGGAGAATCGACCGTACCAGCGAGAAGGTTAGGCCCGTCAACCCTAGGGCAATACTGTGCTTCTTTGTCGCCTCGTAGATCCTACGCGCCTTCACGCGCCATGGAGCGTGGCTCCATACAGCATTCAGCACAAGCGCATGTGGCGCGCGAATACGAACGCCATAGACAAAGCCGTTTCGAAACCCCTTAATGGCGTCCAGCAACACCTTATATTTCCCTGAGCGAATCATATCATCGATGAGAAGGGCTGCCTCCTTTGGTAGGGCTGTGGGCCTCAAAGCCGGCGCATCGGCTCCGGCAGAAGGCATCCACACGCTCACGGAACACGTTGCCCACACACTGTGAGTTCAGAAAGCCGCCAGCTGCGAGGCACACACATCACACACCAAGAAGAAGGAAAAAAGGAAAAGAAAAAAAAATAATAATTTTTTTTTAAAAGCGCGGTCATGAAACACCTCGGCAGAACCAACAGCAAAGACACATATGTAAACACTTTACACACACACACACGCACCAAACACAACCAGAAACTTTAAGAAGTTGCTGAAAAAAAAAAAAACACCGTTCATATGAGGCGCTCCAACTCCGCGCAGCAGCCCCCCTCTTCTGCCGCAACATCCCTCAGAGCTGTATGGAATCTTTTCTTGAAGCCGCTGATGCAGGTGCCGCGTTGCTCGCCTTCCAAACGGCATCGGCGCAGCATCGCGGGCACCGCGGAACCATCTTCGACGGACGCACGTCTCCAAGCAAGCTGGTTTTGTATCCACAGTGTTCACACTCAATGAAGCGTCGCGTGGTCTCTTTAGTCTCCAAGGTGTGCTGCAACATCTTGCAGCGTTCATTGCGGCGCAGATACCAACGTTCGCACTGCTGACAGTAAATTCCCTTCACAGTTTGCTCCGTCACCTCCGCAAGGGCGTCAAGAGCTTTGTCCTGCAGGATACGTCGCTCCATTCGGTGCTCAAACTTTCGCCGTTCATCTGCGACGCGAAGGTCATCATTCACGCTGCCCATGACGCCCGCAACAGCGCTGAGCAGCGATGTAGAGATGGGTGGAGCTGCATCCTGCGAATGTGGCGTCACTTCCTCTTTTTCTGTTTGGACGAGTGAGGCCCCTGCTTTTGCGAGAGTGCCATCACTGCGGAGACGCCGCTCCACAGCAGAAACAATGGAACTTGTTTTTCCATTGGCTCGTCTCGTAACAACGCGGTGCTGATAGTCCTGATGGCGGAGACGCACCTCTTCAAAGGCACTGCATCGCATTGAGGCAAAAGAATACGGAGTGCGATCTCCCGGCAGAGGTGCGTACTGCTCACGAACCGCCTCCACATCTTGTGCCACCGTCTCCTTTGCGTTCATCACTGCGGCGGTGCTGCCACTGCGGGAACGTTTGGTGCCCAACTCGTTCGGCTTAATCGCTAGCTGAAGTAGTCGTTGGCGTTCCTTGGCGTCTTCCTGATCCACCGCTGCGGCAAGAACGGTTCGTCCGCGCGACGTGACGCCAAGCGACTGTGGGGAGCTGAACACGCGCCCCACATCCCGACACATCCCGGTGACGGATAACGCGCTGCCCGACACAACGCCCGCGTAGGCCCCTGCAGCGGAGGTGACGTCAGATCCAGCCGGCGTTGTTGTTGGTAGCCCACAGGAGCCCTTCACCGTTAAAAACCCTGGCTGTTGTCGCACCAACGATTGCAGAGCAACCTTAGACGCAACAGCACCCGTTGGGCTCCCTGACACAAGATTTACACGTGTGGCACCAGATGCAAACGTCGTCGAGGGTCGCGTGACCCTCGCTGGCAGCTGTAGGTTTGGGGCTGTCGCCGACGCTGCATTGCCACAGGCGGCACGCCGGAGATTCGAGACGTGGTTTGAACAAAACTTCGAAAGCGCGCCGTTCACAATCCGATTGCAGCGTTCCCCTGAGTGATGCTGAATTGCTTGGCAAGTCGCGAGATCCGCTGCGTAGCCGAGGGCACGCACCTGCTCACTGTTTGTCACCTTCACTAGGCCTGAGGGGTTATTCCCAACACCACCAGCGTTCGTCCTGGGCGTAGCACTGGCACTCAACGCGGCAGTTCCAGTTTGCGTGTTGCTGGCGGCCGCATCGTTGCGACGGTCCATCAGCTGTACACCTGAGAGCGCAAGCACAATCCCTGTTGCAATCTTCGTGTAGTGCACGTCAAACGCCGACCCACCAAGCAGGACGGACAACTCCTCCCGCGGAGTTGGGAAGGGTCCTCGCAGGCTCCACAGCGTGACTATGCCGTAGGTGTTTTTGCCATTTTTTTGCCTTGGATCCGTCTTTCGGATGACGACGCCTATGACAGTCAGCGATGGAGGTGCACCCACAGCAGCGAGGCGACGGTGCAGCTCTATAAAAGTGGCATAGGGGTATTGCACAAGAACTAGTGACAGCTGCTCGCAGCTCTTCGTAGGGTGCTTAACGGTAATCCCGCTACTAGGCTCCTGCATCGCAGCCGCACGCGCTCGATCCGCCGAGGACCGCTGCTTAACAATCTCCGCCGTGTCAACACCTTCGCGGGGAGACGCAGAAACGACATGCATGATGGTCGATGAGGCACTTGGGGCAGCTCTGCCTAACGCCTCGGCAACGGAAACACCGCGGCCGCCCCACAAGGACGGACCTGACACGGCCGGCGCCGCCTCACGGGCAACGTTGTGGCCGCCGGAAGTCAAGGGAGAGAGAGCTTCAGGTGGCGTCAATGCCACCACCGCCGGCTCGGGCGTGTTGAACACGGCGAAGGGATCTTCCTCCTCCTCTTCATCGACGCCAGCGCCCGTTTCATGCCGCGTCCCCCCCATCCTCCTCTGTCCCTGTCTTTTTTTTCCCCCCCTTTGCGCTGTTTCACTACCCCCCCAAGCCCCACCCCCCAAACGACCCCCAGCGTTTTTTCACACAGCGCTGGAGCGACCACAAAAAAGTAAAGGGGCACACACACAAAGAGAGAAGGAAAGAAAGCGAGGCAGCGGCCACATTGTTCAGTGTTGACCCAAGTAGGAAAACAATGATGCAGAGGCGCAGGCACAAGATGCAACAAAAGCACAAGAAAAAAAGTCTAGCAACAGTAAAGAAAGTAAAAAAGCAGCACAAAGACAAACAGCACACAATAATAATATTGATAAAAAATAATAATAATACGCAAAGAAACATCGAGAAGAGGTTAACATCCCTATCGCAAGCAAAAAAAAAAAAAAGGGAATGACGCACCGTAGATAAGTGATAATTTTACTTCTTCGCCTCCCTCCTCTAGTCTTTTTTTTTTCCTTGCACATTGTTGTCTCTTCTCGCACAAGATGCCGCCTCGCACCCCGCCGACTGACATTCAGCTGTGCATGGATGCCTACATACATATATTTGATTATTGCCAAGGAAGAAAAGGCAAGTTTATGTACATCGTGCGTCACAGCAACATGCGACCACATGAAAGAGAAAAAGCATTGCAGCACGCACTATAAGAAGCAGAAAAACAGAATAAAAGAAAAAACTGTACATTTCACAGACAAAAAAAAAAGTATAAGAACAAAAGGCAAAGCA